>NC_134353.1:786081973-786381973 GCF_048569485.1 Anomaloglossus baeobatrachus
TGCAACAGCTTTTGGATCAGAGTTATATGTGAGCGTGTCGATAAAAATGCAACACACAAAACTAAAGAAACATAAGCAGCTCAACTAACAGCATCTAGGATAAGATAAAGTACTTCCTTCTCACATATTTCTAGTTTTGCAAATTAAAGAACTTTTAGAATTTAATTTATCTCCATGGTTTGTGACAACACATTTTATGTAATATTTATGAAATATTTTCTAAGCCTTTTTTTTCCAACACCTTTCAAGAGATATATATTTTTAGGCATAAAAAAGTAATAGACGTTTATTTATACAGTAACATCGCACACTTGATATTTAGCCTATTCTCAAAGGGGCAAGAACTCTTGTCAAATGATAAACATAACATAACATGGATACCCATAATCAAATTTTGTTCTATCAACAATTATTTCAAAAGAAGTCTTACATTTTCTTGACACTAATTAAATAGTGTTTAGAAGACTATATTCCCACATCTGTGCCTGGTTATTTCTCAAACAGAGCACAGACCCATAGAGTTTCTTTGGGTCTTACACACATCACTTTTAAAAATGGGTCTATGTTAGAGATGAGCTGATATTTTGAAATTCAAATTTGTTAACTTTGCTGAATGTTTACAAAAAAAATCAATTTGTCATGAATAAATTTGTGCAAATCTCAATACTCACAAGCTTGTAATTTCTTAGAAAATACATGTGTGACAGAGAAGAGAAGATAACTCTGCTGATCAAAAGAGCTTACGCTCTACAAAAAATACAAAGGATCCCCCGATTATCATGATAGCTTTCACTCTACAAGAGATAGAGAAATCCCCACTGATCATAAGAGCTTACACTCTACAAGAAAGAGAGAGAAATCCCCACTGATCATAAGAGCTTACACTCTACCAGAGAGAGAGAAGGCCTCACTGTTCATAAGAGCTTACACTCTACAAGAAAGAGAAAGATCCCCACTGAACATAAGAGCTTACACTCTATAAGAGAGAGAGAAATCCCCACTGATCAAAAGAGCTTACGCTGTACAAGAAAGAGAGAAGTCCCCACTGATCATAAGAGCTTATACTCTACAAGAAATGGAGAAATCCCCACTGAACATAAGAGCTTACACTCTACAAGAGAGAGAGAAATCCCCACTGATCAAAAGAGTTTACGCTGTACAAGAAAGAGAGAAGTCCCCACTGGTCAAAAGAGCTTACGCTGTACAAGAAAGAGAGAAGTCCCCACTGATCATAAGAGCTTATACTCTACAAGAAATGGAGAAATCCCCACTGAACATAAGAGCTTACACTCTACAAGAGAGAGAGAAATCCCCACTGATCAAAAGAGCTGATGCTGTACAAGAAAGAGAGATCTCCCCACTGATCATAAGAGCTTACACTGTACAAGAAAGAGAGAAATCCCCACTGATCATAAGAGCTTACACTCTACAAGAGAGAGAAATCCCCACTAATGATAAGAGCTTACACTCTACAAGAGAGAGAGAAATCCGCACTGATTATAAGAGCTTACACTCTACCAGAGAGATAGAAGGCCTCACTGTTCATAAGAGCTTACACTCTACAAGAGAGAGAGAAATCCCCACTGATCATAAGAGCTTACACTTTACAAGAAAGAGAGAAATCCTCACTGATCATAAGAGCTTACACTCTACAAGAGAGAGAGAAATCCACATTGTTTATAAGAGCTAATGTGACGCCCTGGCCTATCAGGTTGTCACAGGGTATTGTGCAATCTGCCCTTCTGCATAATATCCACATCCTCCCCTTGGTTATGGATCCCTGTTCTTTGGTGTTGCTAAGATCAAAGCCGGTCAAAATCCTAGAAACACTTTGCACCACATCCACCAGACACACCATTGGGGGGCCTGAAGGGAATAGGGCCACCCACTTGGGGGGTTGGTTAGGGGAGGTGAGAAGTGTCAAAAAAGTCGAGAAGAGGGAAGTGAAGTCATAGGAGGTCGGGAGCTGGGCTCCCTGTAGAGTACTAGGTGGCAGACGTTGGTCTGGACCTGGTAGGAGCTGGAACCATGGTCGCAGGGGATCGTGTCAAGGGGCACGGATCTGCCAAGGAGGGCAGCCGGCGGCCTTGAGCCATCTCCAGGCAGGGGCCAGGGCACGATGGTGTACGTGGACCCTAGGCCTGGAAGTAGCTTCAAGCGTCCTGGTAATTTACCCGATAGGGGTGAAGTCTTCAAGATTCATCCCTCACCCACTCCAAAATCGGGGTACTAGCGCACTGATGGGATAGGACTTTCCCCAAATACAGTCCAGAAAATCCCAAGTGTGAACCCTGAGAGCAAGCTCAATCCGTTAGCCATACGGGTGAGCGGGACTCGACTAGTTCCATACTACAGGGTCCAAATAGTGAAGAAAGTGCCACAGAAAAGGTCACAGGCTAACAAGCAACGTCAAGGGCATGGATCCAAGCGTGCTCCCGCCTTGCTGCAGCGGTGCTCAGAATTCTGGTTTACAAGCTGTCGGTGTCAGTATTCTTGGACTGAGTGAGTACGCAGAAACCCTTTCCTTCCCATTGGCACTCTTTTGCTACAGTCACCGGGCCCCGGGGCACAACCCCCTACCCATGGAGGTGTTAAGCACCTTGCTGCCATATCACCGTCACCGGGCGCCCCAACAGCAGCGGTGGTACTCCATCTTACCACGCACCGTGGGTGGCGTCACAAACTTCCAAATCCCCTGTATATACCCCCTTTTCACTTCGAGTGTGTGCGCGACCTCCCTCTCGGGTCCGGAGAACCCTCAAGCAACCGCGGCTCCGGATCCGGATCCGAGCGGCTCGGTACACTTACATTCTACAAGAAAGAGAGAAATCCCCATTGTTTATAAGAGCTTACACTCTACAAGAGAGAGAGAGAGAAATCCCCACTGATCATAAGAGCTTACACTCTACCAGAGAGAGAGAAGGCTTCACTGTTCATAAGAGCTTACACTCTACAAGAGAGAGAGAAGGCCCCACTGTTCATAAGAGCTTACACTCTACAAGACAATGAGAAGGCCCCACTGTTCATAAGAGCTTACACTTTACAAGAGAGAGAAACTTACCCAGTAGCAATGAAGATGAAAAACAACTCTGCCATACAAACTGTGCTCCAATTGGAACCGCTGATCTGTGATAGCCCAGGTACTGTATCACTTCTTTCTCATTCTCCTCATGTCTGTTCTTCTTTACAACCATTCCCCCTTATACAACTTGACCCATTCTGTTGTTCTTGCTATATTGAAGTACTTCTTGGAAGTCCAAGTGTTCATTCATATTAGACTTTCAGTCTTAAAATATATTCACGTGGTTTCTTATATACAACTCCTGGCAAAAATTATGGACTCACCTGGCTCTGAGGATGTTCATTCAGTTGTTTACTTTTGTTTAAAAAAAAAGCAGATCACAGACATGGCACAAAACTTAAGTCATTTCAAATGTCAACTTTCTGGCACTAAAAAAAATCATTAAAACATAATGTGCTAGCCAGTAACTGTTACTTTTCAAGACCAAACAGGGGTAAAAATTATGGAATCAATTATGGGGAAACAATTATGGAATCATGAAAACCAAACAAACAAAAGAACACTCCAATACATCACTAATATTTTGTTTCACCACCTCTGGCTTTTATAACAGCTTTCAGTCTCTGAGGCATGGACTTAAGGGTACTTTACACGCTGCGATATCGGTACCGATATCGCTAGCGAGCGTACCCGCCCCCGTCGGTTGTGTGTTACGGGCAAATCGCTGCCCGTGGTGCACAACATCGCTTACACCCGTTACATGGACATACCAGCCCTGCGACGTCGCTGTTGCTGGCGAACCACCTCCTTTATAAGGGGGTGGTTCGTGCGGCGTCACAGCGACGTCACACAGCAGCCGTCCAATAGCAGAGCAGGGGCGGAGATGAGCGGCTGGAACATGCCGCCCACCTCCTTCCTCATTGTCGGTGGAAGGAGGTAAGGAGATGTTCGTCGCTCCTGCAGTGTCACACATAGCGATGTGTGATGCCGCAGGAACGACGAACAACATCGCTACTGACCAGACAACGATTTTTCATAAATTAACGACCTCTCACAGACAAACGATTTTTGCCTCTTTTGCGATCCTTTAAGGTCGCTCCAGCCTGTCACACGCTGTGATGTCGCTAACGACGCCATATGTGTATCACAAACACCGTGACCCCGACGATATATCGTTAGCAATGTCGCAGCATGTAAATGGCCCTTTAATGAGTGACAAACAGTACTCTTCATCAATCTGGCTCCAACTTTCTCTGATTGCTGTTGCCAGATCAGCTTTGCAGGTTGGAGCCTTGTCATGAACCATTTTTTTCAACTTCCACAAAAGATTTTCAATTGGATTGAGATCCGGACTATTTGCAGGCCATGACATTGACCTTATGTGTCTTCTTTCAAGGAATGTTTTCACAGATTTTGCTCTATGGCGGGATGCATTATCATTTTGATCCCCAAAAATCCTTTCAATTGATGGGATAAGAAAAGTGTCCAAACTTTCAATGTAAACTTGTGCATTTATTGAAAATGTAATGACAGCCATCTCCCCAGTGCCTTTACCTGACATGCAGCCCCATATCATCAAAGACTGTGGAAATTTACATGTTCTCTTCAGGCAGTCATCTTTATAAATCTCATTGGAATGACACCAAACAAATTTCCGGCATCATCACCTTGCCCAATGCAGATTCGCGATTCATCACTGAATATGACTTTCCTCCAGTCATCCACAGTCCACGATTGCTTTTCCTTAGCCCACTGTAACCTTGTTTTTTTCTATTTAGGTGCTAATGATGGCTTTTGTTTAGCTTTCCTGTATATAAATCCCATTTCCTTTAGGCAGTTTCTTACAGTTTGGTCACAGACATTGACTCCAGTTTCCTCCCATTCGTTCCTCATTTGTTTTGTTGTGCATTTACTGTTTTGGAGACATATTGCTTTAAGTTTCCTGTCTTGACACTTTGATGTCTTCCTTGGTCTACCAGTATGTTTGCCTTTAACAACCTTCCCATGTTGTTTGTATTTGGTCCAGATTTTAGACAGCTGACTGTGAACAACCAACATTTTTTGCAACATTGCATGATGATTTACCCTCTTTTATGAGTTTGATAATCCTCTCCTTTGTTTCAATTGACATCTCTCGTGTTGGAGCCATGATTCATGTCAATCCACATGGTGCAACAGCTCTCCAAGGTGTGATCACTCCTTTTTAGATGCAGACTAATGAGCAGATCTTATTTGATGCAGGTGTTAGTTTTGGGAATGAAAATTTACTGGGTGATTCCATTATTTTTACTTCAGAATTGAGTGATTCCATAATGTTTCCCCCTGTTTCGATTTGAAAAGTAAGCAATACTGTCTAGCAAATTGTTTTCATGATTTTTTTTTAGTGTTTCCTAAAGCCAGAAAGTTGACACTAGAAATTTATTTAGTTTTGTGCCATGTCTGTGATCTGCTTTTTTTAAACAAAAGTAAACAACTGAATGAACATTTTCAGAGCCAGGTGATTCCGTAATTTTTGCCAGGGGTTGTATAAGTTTTATAGAGATTTGTTTTTATTTTAAGATATCTTTTCCTCAATTAATATATCCTTTGCTACATCATCTTATCCTTTCCTATTTCAATATTGGTTGCCTTTATAAGCTTGTGTGTTCTCTAATCAGTACATTAGTAAATGTTGCATTTTTATTGTTCAAAGTTGTAAACTAGCTCAATGTGCGCACAATTACAAGATATCATAAGAATGAATGCAGAAGTATTATCTTGCAACTTCATAAGTCCCAGTGGTGACAACAACATGGCAGCATATTAGACTGAGAGTCCCCAAGAATACTAATATAAAAATTATAGTCATAAACAATTATATATACAGTGCCTTGAAAAAGTATTCATATCCTGTGAACTTTTCCACATTTTTTCACATTACCCTCACAAACTTAAATGTATTTTATTGGGATTATATGTCATATACCACGTCTAAGTAGCAACTATTTGTCAAGTGTAAAATAAATGATACATGGTTTTCTAAATATTTTAAAAATATACAGTGCTGGCCAAAAGTATTGGCACCCCTGCAATTCTGTCAGAGAATACTCAGTTTCTTCCTGAAAATGATTGCAATCACAAATTTTTTGATATTATTATTTTCATTTATTTGGCTTGCAATGAAAAAACGCAAAAGAGAATGAAACAAAAATCAAATCATTAATCATTTCACACAAAACTCCAAAAATGGGCCAGACAAAAGTATTGGCACCCTTAGCCTAATACTTGGTTGCACAACCTTTAGCCAAAATAACTGCGAACAACCGATTCAGGTAACCATTCTTCTTTGGCAAACTGCACCAGGTCCCTGAGATTTGAAGGGTGCCTTCTCCAAACTGCCATTTTGAGATCTCTCCACAGGTGTTCTATGGGATTCAGGTCTGGACTCATTGCTGGCCACTTTAGTAGTCTCCAGTGCTTTCTCTCAAACCATTTTCTAGTGCTTTTTGAAGTGTGTTTTGGGTCATTGTCCTGCTGGAAGATCCATGACCTCTGAACAAGACCCAGTTTTCTCACACTGGGCCCTACATTATGCTGCAAAATTTGTTGGTAGTCTTCAGACTTCATAATGCCATGCACACCGTCAAGCAGTCCATTGCCAGAGGCAGCAAAGCAACCCCAAAACATCAGGAAACCTCCGCCATGTTTAACTGTAGGGACCGTGTTCTTTTCTTTGAATGCCTCTTTTTTTTTCCTGTAAACTCTATGTTGATGGCTTTTCCCAAAAAGCTCTACTTTTGTCTCATCTGACCAGAGAACATTCTTCCAAAACATTTTAGGTTTTCTCAGGTAAGTCTTGGCAAACTCCAGCCTGGCTTTTTTATGTCTCGGGGTAAGAAGTGAGGTCTTCCTGGGTATCCTACCATACAGTCCCTTTTCATTCAAACGCCGACGGATAGTACAGGTTGACTCTGTTGTACCCTCGGACTGCAGGGCAGCTTGAACTTGTTTGGATGTTAGTCGAGGTTCTTTATCCACCATCCGCACAATCTTGCATTGAAATCTCTCGTCAACTTTTCTTTTCCTTCCACATCTCGGGAGGTTAGCCACAGTGCCATGGGCTTTAAACTTCTTAATGACACTGCGCACCGTAGACACAGGAACTTTCAGGTCTTTGGAGATGGACTTGTAGCCTTGAGATTGCTCATGCTTCCTCACAATTTGGATTCTCAAGTCCTCAGACAGTTCTTTGGTCTTCTTTCTTTTCTCCATGCTCAATGTGGTATACACAAGGACACAGGACAGAGGTTGAGTCAACTTTAATCCATGTCAACTGGCTGCAAGTGTGATTTAGTTATTGCCAACACCTGTTAGGTGCCACAGGTATGTTACAGGTGCTGTTAATTACACAAATTAGAGAAGCCGCATATGATTTTTCAAACAGTGCCAATACTTTTGTCCACCCGTTTTTTATGTTTGGTGTGGAACTATATCCAATTTGGCTTTATGAGAATTATTTTATTTTTTTTATTGAAGACAAAGAAAAAATAATAATACCAAAGAATTTGTGATTGCAATCATTTTCAGGAAGAAACTGAGTATTCTCTGACAGAATTGCAGGGGTGCCAATACTTTTGGCCAGCACTGTAAATATGAAAATTGTGACGGGCATTTGCATGCAACCTCCTGTTGTCTAATACCTCTGAATAAAATCTTGAGTGACCAATTGCCTCCAGAAGTCACTTAAGTAATAAATTGAGTCTACCTGTGTGTAATTTATTCTCAGTTTATCTACAGCGGTTCTGTGAAGGTATCAGAGCCTTGTTTGAGAACATTAGGAACCAAACAGCATGATGAAAACCAAAGAGCATTCAGTACAGGTAAGGGATAAAGTTGGGGAGAGGAGTAAAGCAGGGTTAGGTTATAAAAAAAAGGCAAAGCAATGAACATCTCACAGAGCACTGCTCAATACATCATCCAAAAATCGACAAAGTATGGCATAACTGAAAACCTACCAAGACATGGCTGTCCACCTAAACTGACATGCCAAGCAAGAAGAGCACTAATTAGAGAAGCCACCAAGAGGAGGCACTGCAGAGATTCACAGCTCAGGTGGGAGAATCTGTCCACAGGAAAATTACTAGTTGTATGCGCCACAAATCTGAACTTAACAGGAGAGTAGCTAGAAGAATGCCATTTTACAGGCAAGCCATAAGAACTCCCGTTTGCAGTTTACAAACAGCCATTTAAGAGGACACAGCTAGTATGAAGAAGAAGGTACTCTGGTCAGATGAGAACAAAGTAGAACTTTTTGGGCAAAATAAAAATTGCTTTGCATGGCAGAAAACTAACACTGCAGATCATCCTGAAAACACCATCCCTACAGTTAAACATGGTGGTGGCAGCATCATGCTATGAGGATGCTGTTCCTCAGCAGGGACAGCAAAGCTGGTAACAGTTGATGTCAAGATGGATGGAGCTAAATACAGGGCAATCCTGGAGGAAAACCTGTTAGAGGCTACAAAAGACTTGAGACTGCGGTGTAGGTTCACCTTTCAGCAGGACAATGATCCTAAACATACTGCTAGACCTACAATGGAATGGTTTAGATCAAAGCATATTCATGTGTTTGAACAGTACAGTCAAAGTCCAGACCTAAATCCCTTTGAGCATCTTTAGAAAGACTTGAAAAATGCTATTCACAGACACTCTCCATGTAATTTCACTGAGCTAGAGCTACGTATTTTTCAAAGAATAGCCAAAAAATTCACACGTCAAAATTTTAAGATTTCCATTTTTAAAATACTGAGAAAACCATGAATCATTACCTTTACACTTCACAAATACCTGCTACGTTTTGTTGTTATATCACATTACATCCCAACAAAACACATTTAAGTTTGCGGATGTAAAATGAAACATGTAGATAGGTTAATGAGGTATGACTACTTCTTCAAGGCACTGTATAAGAAGGACATAAATTATTCAGGTAAAATATATCTTTGTACCGTGTTAGCCAGTAGAGATAAAAAATTGTTTAAAAGAACAGAAGTCCTCAGTGGTTGATACCTTTTAATGGCTAACTGAAAAGATAGTAATAATAGCAAGCTTTCGAGACCTGAGTAGTCTCGAAAGCTTGCTATCATTACCATCTTTTCAGTTAGCCATTAAAAGGTATCAAGCACTAAGGACTTCAGTTCTTTTAAACAGTTTTTTATAAATTATTCATACAGTCATGGCCTAAACTGTTGGCACCCTTGAAATTGTTCCAGAAAATGAAGTATTTCTCTCAGAAAATGTATGCAATTACACATGTTTTGTTAGACACATGTTTAATTCCTTTGTGGAACAACACAAAAAAAGCAGAGAAAAAAAGGCAAATTGATCAGGCAAATCTCAAAATAAAACCCAGGATAAAAATGTTGCCACCTTTCCAAAAATGTGATTAAACAACTTTGTTTCAAGCATATGATGTTCTTTCAAACTCCCATGTGGCAAGTAAAAAGTGTTGGCATTATGAAAATTACACCTAAATACAGATAAAAAGAGAGAATTGTATTCAATCTTTGCTTTGTGTGTCTGCGTGTACCATGCTAAGAATGGAAAACAGAGAAAGAAGACACGAGAACTATGAGGACTTGAGAACCAAGATTGTTCAAAAACATCAACAACCTGTAGGTTACAAGTCCATCTCTGAAGATCTTGATGTTCCTTTGTCCACTGTCAGCAATATAACTAAAAAATGTACAATGTAAGGCACTGTAGCTAGTAGAGTTGAGCGCGGTTCGAGGTTCTCCAGTTCGCGGCTCAAGTGATTTTGGGGGCTGTTCTAGATCGAACTAGAACTCGAGCTTTTTGCTAAAGCTCGATAGTTCTAGATATGTTCGAGAACAGTTCTAGCAGCAAAAAGACAAGCTAATTACTAGCTGGCTTTCCGCTGTAATAGCGTAAGTCACTCTGTGACTCACACTATTATGAAATTTCAGTGTATAGTGTGCGGGAACAGCGCATTCAGATCACTGCTGTTTGTATAATGGCGATCGCCATTTTTTTTTTTTTCCTTGTCTTCCTTCCCTAAGCGCGCGCGTGTAGTGGGGCGGGCCAGCATGTCAGCCAATTCCAGACACACACACAGCTAAGTGGACTTTTAGCCAGAGAAGCAACGGCATGTGTGATAGGATGCCCATGTCACATGTCCATGCATTATAAAAACGGACATTTTCCTCCAGCACGCCATTATCTGCCTTCTGCGTCTTGGTGTCAGTCACCGCCGGCGTAGCTCCTGTCTCCGATACTGCTGTGTACGCTCTATACACAGCGCTATACAGAATAGGGATAGAAGTTTCTTTCAGCCCTTCTAAGGGCTAATACCGGTAGGGTCAGAGCCATAGGTGACAGGTCCGTGAAAACAGATTTTAACAGCTACACAAGATGACAGCGTCTGTGTAGCTAAGGTCAGGGATTTCCTCGCTGCATTTCCCCATTAGGAGGGATAGAAAGGGAGGCTTCCTTTCCTGTACCCAGACCCACAACCCTGGCACTGTACCTTCCTGCCCTTTGCACACTCAAACTCATTGTTACTAAGCCATTTTACTAGCAAACACTGAGTAAACTTAGTGGCATCCTAAACGTAGCTGTTGGACTTCTGTATTGTCCCACTAGTGCAAAGATATTTGCAGCACGTCTGCCTGCATTGCACACTCAAACTCATTGTTACTAAGCCATTATACTAGCAAACACTGAGTAAACTTAGTGGCATCCTAAACGTGGCTGTTGGACTTCTGTATTGTCCCACTAGTGCAAAGATATTTGCAGCACGTCTGCTTGCATTGCACACTCAAACTCATTGTTACTAAGCCATTATACTAGCAAACACTGAGTAGACTTAGTGGCATCCTAAATGTGGCTGTTGGACTTCTGTATTGTTCCACTAGTGCAATGATATTTGCAGCACGTCTGCCTGCATTGCACACTCAAACTCATTGTTACTAAGCCATTATACTAGCAAACACTGAGTGAACTTAGTGGCATCATAAAAGTGGCTGTTGTACTCCATTAATGCCCCACTGGTGCAAATCTATGTGCAGCACCTCTGCATGACACCGTCCTGCTCTGTTTTTAATAAGCTATAATAATAGCAAAACATGCTGCCATTTAGTGGCATACAAGAACTGGCTGTTGTACTCCATTACTGCCCCCACTGGTGCAAATCTATGTGCAGCACCTCTGCATGACACCCTCCTGCTCTGTTTTTAATAAGCTATAATGATAGCAAAAAATGCTGCCATTTAGTGGCATACAAGAACTGGCTGTTGTACTCCATTAGTGCCCCACTGGTGCAAATCTATGTGCAGCACCTCTGCATGACACCCTCCTGCTCTGTTTTTAATAAGCTATAATGATAGCAAAAAATGCTGCCATTAGTGGCATACAAGAACTGGCTGTTGTACTCCATTAGTGCCCCACTGGTGCAAATCTATGTGCAGCACCTCTGCATGACACCCTCCTGCTCTGTTTTTAATAAGCTATAATGATAGCAAAAAATGCTGCCATTTAGTGGCATACAAGAACTGGCTGTTGTACTCCATTAGTGCCCCACTGGTGCAAATCTATGTGCAGCACCTCTGCCTGCTTTGCACACTCAAACTCATTGTTACTAAGCCATTATACTAGCAAACACTGAGTAAACTTAGTGGCATCCTAAAAGTGGCTGTTGTACTCCATTAGTGCCCCACTGGTGCAAATCTATGTGCAGCACCTCTGCATGACACCCTCATGCATATTTTGCTACGCTAATTTTATAGCAAACTCAGGGAATTCCTTGCTGCATTTGATCATTCGGAGGGATAGAAAGTGAGGATTCCTTTACTGTCCTGGTACCCACAGAACACGGCCACTGTACCCACCTGTCCACTTTTGCCACGCTATTTAACTTGCCCAAAGAGCCGACTCTTTTTCTGCCTTCCTAAAATTGTCTGTAATACTAAGTTAGTGTTCCTTTGCTGCCAAGCAAGGTACAACACATGTGCATTCTACACTCCTTTCCATTTCTGGAATGCAATTATTAAATGCAGGTAGTCCAGCCAATCTGTGACGAAGTGACGAAGGTGCAGGTGTGGATATAATGTAGCCTGCATCCAATGTTGGTTTTCTTGATGTGTGACAGCTCAACAATACCATCTGTTTCCACTTCCAAAACAAGTGATGACCTGCCAATCACACTTCCTGTTGCGTGTAAAGGGGTGGAAGTTCAGTGTGAAAAACCATGTGAGACTGCTGTCCCCACAGTCACAAAGGATGAAGAGCACGCAGATGCACTTGATGGGGCAGGCGGTGGTTGCACAGGCACGCTAGGCCGCATTGTAGCACAGTGAAATTCACATTGTGACTTATGCTTCATTTTAAGTCGTGTACAGGGTGGGCTCCCCAGTATGCAGCAAAACCAGGCAACAGGAAAAGGACTCTAGTCAGTTGGGTTGACAAATGATTGTTTAACTTTACCAAAACAAACAATAAGAACCATGCATACAATTTAAATAATTGAACAATCTATTCTGTTGCCTACTACCTGCTAATCCCTCTGCGTAGCAGTAATTGTGTGTTTGTGCGTGTGTGTGTGTGTGTGTGTGTGTGTGTGCGAACACGACTTACCAGTGGTGCATCACAAGAGCTTCCTAGTTATCTACGTAGTTTAAATCAGCAGGGGAAATGCAGGATTAGAATACCGCGCCAAACCACAGGAGTCCAGGTGGAGATAGTAAAACTCTTTTCTTTATTTTCACAGGTCTTTTCACAGGTCTACGCGTTTCAAGGACATATCCGTCCTCTTCCTCAGGACAAATGTGCAGAGAATACTAATAGTATTCTCTGCACATTTGTCCTGAGGAAGAGGACGGATATGTCCTTGAAACGCGTAGACCTGTGAAAAGACCTGTGAAAATAAAGAAAAGAGTTTTACTATCTCCACCTGGACTCCTGTGGTTTGGCGCGGTATTCTAATCCTGCATTTCCCCTGCTGATTTAAACCACTCCTGCTGCGGGTCCGCTGCCGTCCACGTTATCTACATGCTTTCAAAGGAGTTGTGACTATCACAACCCTACCAGGTGAGTGCTTCTCCTGACATTCACCACCCTTTGTCTACCGGGTAAGACCCTATTGCGCCTTATCTTTCCACAGCTTTGCCGTAGTTATCTACGTAAACATAGACAAAACACATTACCCCCCCTGAATGCCCTTGTTAGCTGAAGCCTCACAGATAAGGCAGATGATAACAGTGTGTATGCAAACCACACAGCTCTGCAACACAGTCATGGAAATCTTGAAAATCAAAAGTCAATGCAAACATGTGTTGCTGACCCTCTATGTTTTAAACTGTACGTGACAATTTGACAGTTTAGAGGCAGCAAGTCTTATTGTCTATAAATAGTCGGGCTACCCAGAACAGATATGTGTTTTGCTAATAAAACAATGTGTTGCGTGCCCGCATTATTGTCTGGGCACAGCCTACCGTACCCGGGTACTGTGATGTCCAGTTGCCAGAAATACAGACTTTACGCTCCTCTCACGGTAAGCAGTATAGACAGCACCGTAAGAATGTTGGTCTGTGGCACAGGATGCTACTCCAAAATGACTCCCCTCACAATTGAACGAAGTGTTTCCTTGGTGGCACCTTGCTGTAACACACACCTTTAGCTTTTCCTTCTGTTCATAGACAGCATCTCCAAGTCCAAGTCCGAAGAGCAATTTCTCCTTTACGTCTAAGTGTGGAGAGGCAGCTAGTGCGCATGCGTGTGCCGATTTACCCCAGCCGCAGCCTAACTACAGTGTTTCGCCTAGTGAGTATGCGCAGCCTGACTGTGCCATTGCTGAGGATAAGTCTTCATTTCGGGATACAGCGCATGCTCCCACACTTAGTGCGAAAAGCCTCTTTGCACAGGTACTTGCATTCCATCTAAGTCCTGTTTTGTGCCTAGACACCATGCTAAAGCTGATAGTCTTTTTTCAGAGACTGTATTTCATGCTACTGAGCATGCTCAGGCACTTACTGCATCAGAGACTAGGTCCGATAATGAACTCTTTGGCCCTGCCCCTGATGTGGGGGGCCCATATAGACCACAGGGCATCAGGTGTCCTGGCGATGTGGCCAGGCCACTCCCAAATGGCTTGCAGAGGCCCGCTCCTATGACTTGTCACCTCATTATTGATGGTCAGACGATGACTGGTGAGGTGTTTGTGTCGTGGCAGCCATGAGGTCATTATTGAAGTTGTGGTTCCAAATAGGACGCTAGTTATGCCACTCATGACGTGTCACTCTGCTTTTGTCTCCAGGAGGTGCATTGTGGTACACCCTGGTTTGGGGCGGACCCAGGTTATAAAACGGGCTGGAGCCAACAAGGAGGTGCGCAGTCTTCTATTATGCTCCGAAAGAGCACACCTCCATTTGTTGAACCCATTGCGGCTTTAGGCCAGAGGTAGGCAGGGATAGGGCGTCGATGCAGGCCACCACCACAGTTGGTAACGCAGAACGGTTAAGACCAGCTCCTGTCCTACAAGTCCTGCTTGTGCAGCCCAGTGACATTAACAGGCCTGCTGCTGCTGATGCGCCTGCTGTCCACAGGTGTGGCCCCAATGCACATGGTCAGCGTACTCAATGGCCCCTGTGATGTTAACAGGGAGTTCCTGGGCTGGCTGGGCGTGTGGACCCTGTGACGCTAACAGGGCTCCCAGTCTCCAGATCCGAGTGGCGTCTAACTCGGTTCAGGCTACTATTAGTTTCATAGCCACACAGATCTGTATCCTCCACCTAACCTTCCAGTTGCCAACCTCTCCTTTTCCATCTGGGAGCACGGTGGACACTGACTGCTGATGGGGATATATACCTTTCTCTTTCTTTTCTTATTAATTTTTGTTATATAGCGGTAACATAGTATATACCACCTTATTCAAATCTGCCAGTCCCACCGTAACAGATGGTGTTTCTTCAGCAAATGTTACTTTTGATTAACCACCAAACCCACGGACAAAAACTTCTTTTTTCCCCTTTCCAACACACCTGTTCCCCTTTCCACCAGCATCTGTCCTTTTTCAACTCATTTTGTATATGACCAAAAGTGCAACTCTGCAGGGACACCGTACTCAATGCCATCTCAGCACAGCAGCCAGCCCTCGGTCCCTCAGATGTGGACAAGTAAAACACCATTTCCTCCTATCCATGACAAAGCGTTGAGATTCACTCTGCAGCACTGGTGTTTAGTGGAAAAGCATATCTAAGATTGCGTACCACCTTCTGCAGATACTCCTGTATGCGTGCGTCCCTTTCTATGGCAGGAATTATTTCGCCAAATTTTGTCTTGTACCGGGGATCTAACAGTGTGGCAACCCAGTAGTTAGCATTACTTTGAATTCGTACAATCCGAGGGTCATGTTGTAGGTAGTGCAGCAAGAAGGCGCTCATGTGTCTTGTGCATCCAGGAGGACCGAGTCCTTGGTGTGTTGGTGGCAGAGAGGTGAGAATCATGCCTCCTTCCTCTGCCCTCTTCCCCCAACCTCGCACAACCGAAATGTGAGCAAGCTCTCACTTATCTGCTGAGTCTTCCATGCCCATCGCCAGTTCGTCCTCCATTTCATTTCATGGGCTCCTGCACCTTCTTCAACACTTTTTGCTGATACTATGCGCCCTTGTTAATCCCTCTCCCCCACCATGACTGCCGCCTAGGTGCCGCTGACCATCTGAACCTCGTAGATCTTGTTATCCCTTCCGCATATGACTCCTCCTGTACTTCCTCCCCTTCCTCTTGTCCCAACACCTGACTCCGAATAATGCTTACAGTGTGCTCCATCATGTAGATGACCAGAATTGTCACGCTGAGAATGGCATTGCCAGTGCTAAACATCTTCGTCGACATTTGTAAACTGTGTAGAAGGGTGCATAGGTCCTTGATCTGACACCACTCCAGCAGCGTGATCTGCACCACCTCTGGATCAAGTTATCCCAGGCTATATGTCATAACGTATTGCAGCAGGGTTCGGCGGTGCTGCCACAAATGCTGCAACATGTGCAGATTCAAATTCCTGTGTGTCGGCACATCGCATTTCAGGCGTTTAACCACCAGACCTAAAAACTTCTGGAGCGACGAAAGTTGTTGAGTTGCTGTGTGCGAACAATGGAAGTGAGCACATAGCGAGCGTGCCCGCTGTACAAGGCCATGTAGGCCGGGATGGTGTTTTAAAAATTGCTGGAGACACGTGTGTCAAATTGTCACGGCGAAGGGTCGCACCCATGTTTGCATCATTGTCACACCCAGCCTTCCCTGGCTGCTGGTTGAGTGAAGACAACCATTGATGAAACTTGGTCTCCAGAGCTAACCGTCCACAACTTCTCAGCGGTGTGACTCACATTTCCCCTACATTTCAAAGTAAACATTTGACCGCCTGATGGCCTTGAGCTCTGCTGCGAGCATAGTAAGGAGGTGTGTGGGATTCCTTGGGCGCAGTTACAAGGAAGGGTGGCCTGACCACAAAGGGTTTGGGCTGAGGTGCAGGAACAACATGAGGTTGATGAGGCAGAAGCAGTGGAGGAACTTGTACATACAGAGGAAGGATTAAAGCACACAACTCGTGGGGACGGAAAGACTTGTACAGCAGACCCTTCTCCATCTCTCACCATAGTTACCCAGTGCCCAGTCAGCAACATGTAATTCCCCTGTCCATGCTTACTGGTCCAAGTATCTGTGGTGAAATGCACCCTGTCACACACAGAGTTTCTCGAGGAATCGGTGATGTTGTGTGCGACCTGCTGTGGTAGAGCGGGCACGCCTTTCTTGGAGAAGGAGTGGCGAATGACCATCGG
This sequence comes from Anomaloglossus baeobatrachus, assembly GCF_048569485.1. NCBI lineage: Eukaryota > Metazoa > Chordata > Amphibia > Anura > Aromobatidae > Anomaloglossus > Anomaloglossus baeobatrachus. Next base: position 786,098,825 of record NC_134353.1, read on the forward strand.
CTCTTGGGGCACTGCAATGGGCATAAGGTCTCGAAAATCCTCGGTCTCAAAAGGGTGTAAAGGCAGCCTTTCTGTAGCCAACCAGTTGCAGATGCTGAAACTCAACCTCTTAGGCATGTTATGCCCTTCGAAAAGCATGTAAAACACAGCGAGGGGACTCCAACCACAGTCTCCCTCTTTGCCACTAATTGGGCCACACACACCCCACTTGACTAGCATCAGTTTATGCCCCTTTTCAAAATGAAACAGATGCTTTGCATGAAACACTCTCAAAAATACGCGTGCCTTTCACCTCCCCTGGCTGAGCCAGGGGAAGAAAAGTCCTCTGAGAGCCATGACTTGTTCATCTTGGTTCTTTTTTCAAAAGCGAGGGGACTCCAACCACAGTCTCCCTCATTTCCACTAATTGGGCCACACACACCCCACTTGACTGGCATCAGTTGACCCCCATTTTCAAGATGAAAAAGATGCTTTGCATGAAACACTCTCAAAAATACACGTGCCTTTCACCTCCCCTGGCTGAGCCAAGGGAAGAAAAGTCCTCTGAGAGCTATGACTTGTTCATTTTGGTTCTTTTTTCAAAAGCGAGGGGACTCCAACCACAGTCTCCCTCATTTCCACTAATTGGGCCACACACACCCCACTTGACTGGCATCAGTTGACCCCCATTTTCAAGATGAAAAAGATGCTTTGCATGAAGCACTCTCAAAAATACGCGTGCCTTTCAACTCCCCTGGCTGAGCCAAGGGAAGAAAAGTCCTCTGAGAGCTATGACTTGTTCATTTTGGTTCTTTTTTCAAAAGCGAGGGGACTCCAACCACAGTCTCCCTCGTTTCCACTAATTGGGCCACACACACCCCACTTGACTGGCATCAGTTGACCCCCATTTTTAAGATGAAAAAGATGCTTTGCATGAAGCACTCTCAAAAATACGCGTGCCTTTCAGCTCCCCTGGCTGAGCCAGGGGAAGAAAAGTCCTCTGAGAGCCATGACTTGTTCATCTTGGTTCTTTTTTCAAAAGCGAGGGGACTCCAACCACAGTCTCCCTCATTTCCACTAATTGGGCCACACACACCCCACTTGACTGGCATCAGTTGACCCCCATTTTCAAAATGAAAAAGATGCTTTGCATGAAGCACTCTCAAAAATACGCGTGCCTTTCAGCTCTCCTGGCTGAGCCAGGGGAAGAAAAGTCCTCTGAGAGCCATGACTTGTTCATCTTGGTTCTTTTTTCAAAAGCAAGGGGACTCCAACCACAGTCTCCCTCGTTTCCACTAATTGGGCCACACACACCCCACTTGACTGGCATCAGTTGACCCCATTTTCAAGATGAAAAAGATGCTTTGCATGAAGCACTCTCAAAAATACGCGTGCCTTTCAGCTCCCCTGGCTGAGCCAGGGGAAGAAAAGTCCTCTGAGAGCCATGACTTGTTCATCTTGGTTCTTTTTTCAAAAGCGAGGGGACTCCAACCACAGTCTCCCTCGTTTCCACTAATTGGGCCACACACACCCTACTTGACTGGAATCAGTTGACCCCCATTTTCAAGATGAAAAAGATGCTTTGCATGAAGCACTCTCAAAAATACGCGTGCCTTTCAGCTCCCCTGGCTGAGCCAGGGGAAGAAAAGTCCTCTGAGAGCCATGACTTGTTCATCTTGGTTCTTTTTTCAAAAGCGAGGGGACTCCAACCACAGTCTCCCTCGTTTCCACTAATTGGGCCACACACACCCCTCTTGACTGGCATCAGTTGACCCCCATTTTCAAGATGAAAAAGATGCTTTGCATGAAGCACTCTCAAAAATACGCGTGCCTTTCAGCTCCCCTGGCTGAGCCAGGGGAAGAAAAGTCCTCTGAGAGCCATGACTTGTTCATCTTGGTTCTTTTTTCAAAAGCAAGGGGACTCCAACCACAGTCTCCCTCATTTCCACTAATTGGGCCACACACACCCCACTTGACTGGCATCAGTTGACCCCCATTTTCAAGATGAAAAAGATGCTTTGCATGAAGCACTCTCAAAAATACGCGTGCCTTTCACCTCCCCTGGCTGAGCCAGGGGAAGAAAAGTCCTCTGAGAGGCATGACTTGTTCATCTTGGTGAACATTAGTCTGTCCACATTGTCAGTGGACAGATGCGTGTGCTTAGCTGTCAGCACACCCCCAGCAGCACTGAGGACACGTTCCGAGAAAACGCTGGCTGCGGGACACAACAAGATCCCCAAGGCGTACGTGGTGAGCTCAGGCAATTTATCCAGATTGGAAGCCTAAAATGAGCAGGGCTCAAGTTGCACAGTAATGGCATCGACGTTCCCTTGCATATACTCATATCTGTGTCTCCTCCTCTTTTTCCTTGTCCTGCTCATTTGTTTTCGCATGAGTATATGTCCTTGTCACTTTCCCATGTGTTTGTGTTGTGTTGTGTGTTGTTTGTCACCTTTTGGACACCTTTGAGGGTGTTTTCTAGGTGTTTTTATGTGTTTGTGATTGCCTGCCATTGTTTCCTATGCGGTTCGAGTTCGGTTCGTCGAACGTTCGCCGAACTAAACTCGAACGAGACCTCGGTTCGACGAACCGAACTTGAGCCGAACAACGGCCAGTTCGCTAATCTCTAGTAGCTAGTCTCGCTGGAGGTGGATGGCAAAGAATAATTGGTGAAAGCTTGCAATGCAGGATAGTCTGGATGGTGGAGAAACAGCCCCAATCAAGTTCCAGAGAAATTCAAGCTGCCGTGCAGGATCAGAGTGCATCAGTGTCGATACAAACTATCCATCAATATTTGAATTAAATGAAACACTATAGCATGGCACCCAGGAGGACCCCACTGCTGACACAGAGACATAAAAAAGCCAAAATTCTTCTGGGAAAGCATCCGGTGCAGAGATGAGAACAAGATAGAGATTTTTGGTAAAGCCCATCAGTATACTGTTTACCAAAAATGGAATAAGGCCTACAAAAAAAACACAGTACCTACAGTCAAATATGGTGGAGGTTTAATGATGTTTTGGGAGTTTTTTTCTGCCTCTTGCACTCAGTGCCTCAACTGTGTTCAAAGCATCATAAAAAGTAAAGATTACCAAAGGATTCTGGGTCACAATGTAGTGCCCAGTTTCAGAAAGCTGGGATTGTGTCCCAGGTTATGGGTCTTCTGGCAGGACAATCAACCCAAACTAACTTCAAGAAGCACCCAGAAATGGGTGAAAACTAGTGATGAGCGAGTATGCTTGTTACTACTCAGTACTCGCACGAGTATCACTGTACTCGGGCTACTCGGCGGGGATCGAGTAATCTCGCGATACTCGTGCTGTACTCGTGGTCTTCATCCCTGCATGTTGGCGCTCATTTGAGAGCCAGCCCTCATGCAGGGATTGGCTGGCAGACCACTGCAATGCCACAGCCCTGTTAGTTGTGGAATTGCAGTGATTGGCCGGCCTGCACAGCGTGACCGAGCCTTTATACCGGCGGGCGCGCTGTGCTCTGCTCACAGCCATCCAGACAGTCAGTGCAGGGAGAGTGTTGCTGCTTCAGGGAAAGGTTTGCGGCCCTTTATAGTTATTTCCGTAGCAGGGCTGCAAACAGTGTGACCAGAAGTCCTTCTCAGGACTATTATAGTTGTAGGCAGGCAGGCAGGGTATAGCCAGGTCGGAGTACAGTAGCAGAGTCCTTCTCGGACTATTGTTGCTGTATACAGGCAGGGCAGGCAGGGTATAGCCAGGTCGGAATACAGGCTAGTGACCAAAAGAGTCCTTGTCAGGACCATTGTAGCAGTATACAGGCAGGCAGGCAGGCAGGGTATATAGCCATTCCTAGTGGTGACCGTATACCAGCCTTCATCATATCTGGGGCTGGTGTACACAGTCTAAAACAGTCCTGATAGTGTCAGACTTCTCAGTAAATGTCGCTCCTAAAAACCTGTTAGGTTCTTAGTGCGTCCGTGCTTGCATTTAAAAACCGCACGTGTGTGCCTGTCGGTGGCAGCGTACAGGTGCACGTTTTGCACAAACTATTATATAACGCACAAGTCTAGCGTATAATACACGTCAGTCAGCAGTGTCTGATAGTGTCAGACTTCTCAGTAATTGTCGCTCCTAAAAACCTGTTAGGTTCTTAGTGCGTCCGTGCTTGCATTTAAAAACCGCACATGTGTGCTTGTCGGTGGCAGCGTACAGGTGCACGTTTTGCACAAACTATTATATAACGCACAAGTCTAGTGTATAATACACGTCAGTCAGCAGTGTCTGATAGTGTCAGACTTCTCAGTAATTGTCGCTCCTAAAAACCTGTTAGGTTCTTAGTGCGTCCGTGCTTGCATTTAAAAACCGCACGTGTGTGCCTGTCGGTGGCAGCGTACAGGTGCACTTGTGTGCGTTTTGCACAAACTTGGATATAACGCACAAGTCTAGTGAATACACGTCAGCACAGCATTGCAAAATGCGCAAGGGCGTTGGCAACGAACAAGGAAGTGGACGTGATGGTGGTGCAGGCAGAGGCCGAGGTCGTGGGCAAGCTCTAATTTCGCCACAACAAAGGGCCACATCTACTCGCTCGCACGTCCTGTCCCAAATTCTTGGGGACCGCAGCAGTACACCGCTCTTGAACCAAGACCAGTGTCAACAGGTTGTTAGTTGGATAGCGGATAATGCTTCCAGTCAGATTGGCACCACCACAAACACTCTGTCTTCCACACGGTCAAGTGTCAGTAGCCGTGATACTGCACCGCACATTTCAGAACCTGATCCTCCTTCCTACCACCAGGCAGAGTACACGTCCTCGGACATTACTGATCCCACACTTGGACACTCGGAAGAGCTGTTCACGTTTCCATTCGCACATTCTGGCCTCTCGCCAGCTCATGTTGAAGTGGGTCATGAGGAGATCGTATGTACAGATGCCCAAATATTTGAGCAGCCACGTTCTCACAAAGTTGGCAACGTGTCTCAACAAGGGGTGGACGATGATGAGACACAATTGTCAGGAAGTCAGGAGGAGGAGCAGGGTGCAGAAGAGGAAGACGACGTGGTGGATGATCCAGTAACTGACCCAACCTGGCAGGAGGATATGCAGAGCGAGGACAGCAGTGCACAGGGGGAGGGAGGCGTAGCATCCCAACAGGCAGTAAGAAGCAGGGTGGTGGCTCCAGGCAGAAGTCAGGCAACCGTTCCCCGGAACAACAACACGACACAAGGTGCCTGTACAAATGTTAGGTCTTCCCGAGTCTGGCAGTTTTTTAAGTTGGCTCCAGATGATTCTAAAAAGGCCATTTGCAACACCTGCCGTGCCAGCATCAGCAGGGGTACCAAAACTAGCAGCCTGACCACCACCAGCATGATCAGGCACATGTCAGCCAAACACCCGACTTTGTGGGAAGTACAACAGAGTCGGGGAGCAGTGATTGCTGATGTCACTGCTACGTCTTCGCTTGTTGTGCATGCGAGCCAATCCCCTGTCCATGCTGCCTGCGAACAAGCCTCCTCCGGTCCTGCACCTGCAGTTGCCTACGCAGAAATAACACCATCATCAAGCACGTCCTTGTCCCAGCGCAGCGTTCAGTTATCCATTCAGCAAACCTTTGAACGCAGGCGCAAATACACTGCCAACGCCCCACATGCCACAGTTCTAAATGCTAACATTTCGCGACTGCTTGCGCTGGAAATGTTGCCTTTTAGGCTGGTGGAGACAGAAGCATTCCGCGACCTGATGGTGGCAGCTGTCCCACGTTACTCGGTCCCCAGCCGCCACTATTTCTTCCGGTGTGCCGTCCCCGCATTGCATAACCACGTGTCACAAAACATCACACGTGCCCTGAACAACGCTGTTTCAGCCATAGTCCACATAACCACAGACACGTGGACAAGTGCTTGTGGGCAAGGCCGCTACATCTCGTTGACGGCACACTGGGTTAATATTGTGGAAGCTGGGACCCAGTCTGAGCGAGGGATGGAACACGTCCTTCCCACACCAAGGTTTGCAGGCCCTACCTCAGTCAGGGTTTTACCCACACTCTACGGCTCCGGAATGTCATGCTCTTCAGCCTCCTCCTCCTCCTGCGCATCCTCATCCACTTTACCCTCCACACCAGTCCCAAGCTGGAAGCACTGCAGCACTGCCTCGGCAAAGCGGCAACAGGCTGTGCTGAAGCTAATCTGCATAGGTGACAAACCCTACAATGCAGAAGATGTGTGGACAGCTCTGAAACAGCAGGCAGATCACTGGCTCACACCTCTGAACCTAAAGCCAGGAAAGGTCGTGTGTGACAATGGCGGGAACCTGGTGGCGGCTTTGAGGTGAGGCCAGCTGACACATGTTCCATGCATGGCCCATGTGCTCAACCTCGTGGTTCAGCGGTTTCTAAAGTCATACCCAGAGCTGTCTGGTCTGCTGGTAAAAGTTCGCCGCCTGTCTGCACATTTTCGAAAGTCACCTACTGCTTCAGCCGGCCTTGCCGGCTTTCAGCGCCGTTTGCATCTTCCGGCTCACAGACTGGTGTGTGATGTCCCCACACGTTGGAATTCAACTCTGCACATGTTGGTCAGGATATGTGAGCAGAAGAGGGCAGTTGTTGACTACCTGCATCACCTAAGCCGTCGGGAAATGGGTCAAACTCCACACATAACACCTGAGGAGTGGAGATGGATGTCCGACCTATGTACCATCCTCCAAAACTTTGAGGACTCCACCAAGATGGTGAGTGGTGATGACGCCATTATTAGCGTCACCATACCGCTTCTCTGCCTTCTAAAACGGTCTCTGCTCAAAAACAAACATGATGCATTGCAGGCGGAGCGCGATGAGTTGGAGCAAGAAACAGTAGTGGGTGTGGGTGATAACACACAGCCCAGCCTCGTCTCATCACAACGTGCAGTGGAGGACTATGACGAGGAGGAGGATGAAGACATGGAGCAACTCTCCGGCCAAATTGAGGATATGACATGCACACCAGTCATATCCTCGGTTCAGCGTGGCTGGCCAGAGGACAGGGTAGATGAGGAGGAGGAGGAGGAGGAGGAGGAGGAGGAGCAGGAGGAGGACAGCATGTTCAGTCATCGTGTTGGTCAGGATACTGAAGTACTGGCTGTTAAGAGTCTGGCGCACATGGCTGACTTTATGGTAAGCTGCCTGTCTCGTAACCCTCGCGTTAAGAACATCTTGGCCGACAATCATTACTGGTTGGTAACACAGTTAGACCCATGCTACAAGGAGAACTTTATGCCTCTTATTCCCAAGGCGGAGAGGTCAGCCAAAATGCAGCAGTTCCGGAAGGCCATAGTCACGGAAGTAGGCAAAGCATTCCCCTCACAAAACGCTAGCGGCATAGGTCAGGAATCAGTGGACAACCAAGGCGTACAGCCGAGAGGGGCACAAGTCCAATCCGCCAGAGGTAGGGGAACAGTCTTTAAGATGTGGGACAGTTTTCTCAGCCCCTCACGTACCACAGCCCCTGAGGTGCGGGGTAGTGCCACAAGAAATCCTAAGTTTGCCCAGATGCTCAAGGAGTACCTCGCAGATCGAACAACTGTACTCCGACATTCCTCTGTGCCTTACAATTATTGGGTATCCAAGGTGGACACGTGGCATGAATTGGCTCTCTACGCCTTGGAAGTCCTGGCCTGCCCTGCCGCTAGCGTTTTGTCAGAGCGGGTTTTTAGTGCCGCAGGTGGAATCATTACAGATAAACGCACCCGCCTGTCAACTGAAAATGCTGACAGGCTGACTCTGATCAAGATGAACAAGGGTTGGATTGGGCCAGACTTCACCACACCACCAGCAAATGAGAGCGGAATTTAAAGTTTGTAACGGGAATTTGCCATGTACCTACACTCACCCATGGGTACACACTTCTGGACTTTGGATAATCGCTGGACTGCTCCTCCTTCTCCTCATGCGCCACCATGATGACCGTTACAATAGTTAGGCCTTTGTTTCAGGTATACCCCCAGTGGTAAATTTTTTCGTCCATTCTTTCAGAATGGACATTACAACGACAGGAGACCCGCTCCTTTGCAATGGGAACAATGTTTTGAGGCCCTCATGCACGTCTCTATCCAGGGACAATGTGGAGCCTTCCAATTTTTGGCTGCCCTGCCTAAGGGCTATACTACAATAGACCCACTTCCTTACAATGGACACTTCAGGTTTACAGGCCCTCATGCACGTCTCTATCCAGGCACAATGTGGAGCCTCTCAATTTTTGGCTGCCCTGCCTAAGGGCTATACTACAATAGACCCACTTCCTGACAATGGACACTTCAGGTTTACAGGCCCTCATGCACGTCTCTATCCAGGGACAATGTGGAGCCTCCCAATTTTTGGCTGCCCTGCCTAAGGGCTATACTACAATAGACCCACTTCCTGACAATGGACACTTCAGGTTTACAGGCCCTCATGCACGTCTCTATCCAGGGACAATGTGGAGCCTCCCAATTTTTGGCTGCCCTGCCAAAGGGCTATACTACAATAGACCCACTTCCTTACAATGGGCACTTCAGGTTTACAGGCCCTCATGCACGTCTCTATCCAGGGACAACGTGGAGCCTCCCAATTTTTGGCTGCCCTGCCAAAGGGCTATACTACAATAGACCCACTTCCTTACAATGGGCACTTCAGGTTTACAGGCCCTCATGCACGTCTCTATCCAGGGACAATGTGGAGCCTCCCAATTTTTGGCTGCCCTGCCAAAGGGCTATACTACAATAGACCCACTTCCTTACAATGGGCACTTCAGGTTTACAGGCCCTCATGCACGTCTCTATCCAGGGACAACGTGGAGCCTCCCAATTTTTGGCTGCCCTACCAAAGGGCTATACTACAATAGACCCACTTCCTCAAAATGGGCACATTAGACTCAAGAGGACTTCATGTACGTCTCTTCTCAGGGACATCGAAGTGCCACACAATGTTTTCACGTAAAATCTTTCATGTAATCTCCAAAAGTAACATACACCAGCTCTATCTCACTATTGGGTATGTGCCCTTAACATTTCCGCCATGAAAATTCATTTTGGTGTCATTTTGGAAGGTTTTCAGGTGAGTCCGTAAAAATGGCGTAAAACGCGGACAAAATTGTTCACAGCTGTGACTTTTGAGTGATAAATGCTTCAAGGGATCTTCCCCATGCTGTTGCCATGTCATTTGAGCACTCTTCTGAGACTTTTGTGACATTTTTAGGGTTTCTACATGCTGCCGGGGGTGATTTCATAAAAATACTCGGGTCTCCCATAGGATAACATTGGGCTCGGTGCTCGGGCCGAGTACACGAGTATCTTGGGATGCTCGGCCCGAGCCTCGAGCACCCGAGCTTTTTAGTACTCGCTCATCACTAGTGGAAACAAAGCGCTGGAGAGTTATAAAGTTACCAGCAATAAATCCAGATCTAAATCACACTGAATACCTGTGGAGAGATCTTGCTGATGGGAGAAGGAACTTTCAAATATGAGAGTCCTGGAGCAGTTTGGAAAAGGAGAGTGGTTCAAAATTTCAGCTAAGAGATGTAAGAAGCTTGTTGGTGGTTATAGAAAGTGATCGATAGCAGTTATTAATTCCAAAGGATGTGCAACCAAATGTTATGCTGAGGATGTCAACAATTTTGTCTGGCCCATTTTTGGAGTTTTGTGTGAAAATTATGTGCAATTTGCCTATTTATCTGTTTTTTTGTGTTATTCCAATACATTCAAATGAAATAAAATAAAATAAAAATGTGTAAAATAATACATGTGTATATTGTATTGTACTGCAATAATATTCTGGCAAAAATACTTTTTCTTGAAGTTGTTTTCTTGAACAATTTTAAGGGTGCCAACACTTTTGGCCATGATCCTTAACACAAAGATACATTTGTATAGATTTATAAATATAGCAAATTCAATCTATTAATAAATACATATGTATAAATGATCCCCAATGGCTTACCTTGCAATATAACATGCTGAATTAAGGGAATCTGGTACCGGAGTTTTTTCATAGTACCATATTAACCCCTTCACCTCTGAGCCCATTTTCACCCTCTTGACCAGGCCATTTTTTACGATTCTGACCAGTGTCACTTTGACAGGTTATAACTCTGGAACACTTCAACGAATCCCGATAATTCTGAGAATGTTTTTTCATGACATATTGTACTTCATGATAGTTGTAAATTTAGTTTGATACTTTTTGCATTTATTTGTGAAAAAAATCAGAAATTTGGTGAAAATGTTGAAAATATCACAATTTTCAAACTATGAATTTTTATGCTCTTAAATTCGAGTGTTATGTCACATAAAAATAGTTAATAAATAACATTTCTATATGTCTACTTCATGTGGAATACATCATATTCATCACAATATTTGAAACATAATTTTTAGGGGTTTGGCAGTTTGGAAGGGTACAAAGTTCATCAGCAATTTCTCAATTTTCTACAAAATTTCCGAAACCATTTTTTTAGGGATAACATCATATTTGAAGTGACTTTGAGAGGCTTAGGTGACAGAAAATACCCCAAAATGACACCATTCTAAAAACTGTACTCTTCACACTGCTCAAACCCACATCCAAGAAGTTTATTAACCCTTTAGATGCTTAGATGCTTCACAGGAACCAAAGCAATGTGGAAGGAAAAAATGAACATTTTACTTTTTCCGACAAAAATGTTACTTTAGCCATAAAATTTTGCATTTTCACAAGAATAATAAGAGAAAATTTTGTTGTTCAATTGTTCCTGAGTATGCTAATACCTTACATATGGTGGAAATCTACTATTTGGGCTCGGAAGGGTCGGAGAGCAATTTGAATTTTTGAAAGCAAAATTAGCGCCAATCATTAGTGGATGCCATGTTGCACTTGAAGAGCCCCTGATGTACTTAAACAGTGGAGCTCCCCAAAAGTGACCTATTTTGGAAACAAGACCCCTCAAGGATTTATCTAGATGGTTGTTGAGCACCTAGAACCCCCATGTGTGTAACAGAAGTTTATAACATTGAGCCATGAAAATAAAAAAATACATTTTTACCACAAAATTGTTCCTGCAGCCAATTAGCATTCTTCACAAGGGTAACAGGTAAAAATGCACCGTACAATGTATTGCACAATTTCTCCTGAGTATGCAGATACCTCATATTGTGTGGAAATCATCTGTTTGGGTACATGGCAGGGCTAGGGAGGGAAAGAGTGCCATTTCACAATTTGAATGCTAAAATAGTTGCAATTGTTAGCATATGCCATGTCGCATTTGGAGAGCCCCTGATGTGCCAAAGCAGTGGAGCTCCCCCACAACTGACCCCATTTTAGAAACAAGACCCCTCAAGGAATTTATCTAGATGTTTGGTGAGCACCTGGAACTCCTAGGAGGTTCACAGAATTTTATAATGTTGAACTGTGAATATGAAAAAATACATTTTTAACCTCAATAATCTTGCGTTAACCCCACATTTTCTCAAATTCACTAGGGTAACAGGAGATAATGGACCTGGAAATGTGTTGTGCAATTCCTCCTGAGCATGCCAGTACCCCATATCTGGTTGAAAACCACCTTTGAGGCACAGAGCAAAGTGAAGAAGGGAAGGGCCGCCATATTGGAGTGCAGATTTATTTGGAATGGTTTGCAGTTGCCATGTTTCATTGACAGAGCCCGTGAAGTGCTAGAACAGCAGAAACCACCCACAAGCAACCCCGTTTCACAAATTGTCCTGGACGCAGCGTGTCTTCTCTTGCGAAGACGCAAGTGCTCACCGCAGGACACAAAAGCTGTTTGTGCCGACAATCAGGGTTTGGGGAGCAGTGGGACTTTTGCTATGTTTTCCCTAAATTGACAGGATGGGAAGCTGCGCTGCATGTCAGGTTATGCTGTGGAGAAAGGAGCACAATGGGCATGGGATTTCTATATGTCCCATCCAGTGTGCTTGTACTATACAACGCAGTGTTTTGGAGTCAGCAAAAACAAACTAGATCCAAAACACTGCTATTCCTCATCGTAGGCATGTACCCTTGCACCTGTGTTGCCTGCATCTTTATTAAGGAGCTGCATCCTGTTAAAGCATTAGATTCTGTGGCCTGGGCAAGTAAAAACTCTTGCCCTTTTGTTCCTGTGAGTTATTCTTGAATTTTTGGGGGGAATTTTAATTCCTCTTTTTGTTATATATATTTTTACCAATTTCTAAAACTTTTTTTATTTTTTTACTTAGAGGGACTTTTAGCACTTTGATTAAATGATCTAATCCACCGCAATGCTTGATCACTGCAGTGGATTATATCTGTCAGTGCTGCACTCGCAGCACTGACAGTTCGCCGATCACACCATGCATCCGGAATGGTCTGCTAGGCAATCCGTAGCTGAATAACTCGGGGTCATCATGGTGATGACCCTGGGTTACAAAGGCAGTAATCGGATCCCTGTGATCACATTACCGGGACCTGATCACCAGGGAGAGGTAAGCGATTCCTCTCCCTGCCTCCTGAATGCTGTGATCATATTGATCGCAGCATTAAGGGGGTTAATCTACCGAGAGCAGTGCCTGGACCAATCCTGGCAGTGAGAGCCGGGTCCTAACTGTAACATCAGCTGATGACCTAGCAGGGGTGCGGCACAGGAATTCTGAGATCGCCATGACATACCTATATGTCATTGGTCAGGAACAGACCAACTTCTATGACGTATAGGTACGCCAAGGGTTGGGAAGGGGTTAAAAGAGCAAAGACACTGATTACAGTAATGCGTTACTTACTGGACTGTTTTTTGCTGTTTCAATACAATCAATATTTTTTACCACCAGGATATTATCACTATAGAAAACAACATGCCTTGTGCCTTCTAGTCCAACCAAACCTTCAGCACTGATTGCAGTGCTCTGTTACTATACAATGTACACAGAAAGCTGTGGTGTGGTAAGGGTTATGCACAGGTCAACAACTAAGCTCTGCTAGATTTGCAACAGAGAAAACTGTGACTCTATCATAACTGTTGCATACTGTAAGCAAAGTGGCACGTCAATTAATTTCAATTACTTGAAAAGACATCTAACCATTTGCCTCTGCAACCGATTTTTATTTTTATATTTGCTTTTCCCGTTCGCCTCCTCCACCCATACTGAAAGACTCAGAACATTTTTGTCTGCATATAGATATATGAGGATTTGTTTTTTGCTGGATGAGGAGTAGTATTGAATGGCACCATCCATTTTAGCATGCAATATACAGAAAGGCAGAAAAAAAATAGGAATAGGATGAAATGCTGAAAAACAAAAAAAATTAATAAATTCCAGCATTGTTTGGTACAAATGGCCTGAAAACTTGCCAGTACAGTAACTGTTATACCAAGCTTGCATACATTTTTATTTCTTTAAGTGGCGAAGAAAAATCAAAAGTTTGAAAAAAAAATGATTTATGTCATAATTTCCAATACCTGTAACGCTATTATTTTTTTGTCAATCAAGCTGTCTTAGATCTTGCTGTTTGCAAGGTAAGCTGATAGTTTAATGTATACAAATTTGTAGTACATATAATGTTTTAGTTACTTTTATTGCTTTTTAGGGAAGTGTGGTAACTGAGAAACTATAATTTTGCAGTTTCTATTTTTTACAGCATTTACTTTATGTGTTAAATGATTTAATATTTTGATAAAAAAAATACATTCAAATGTGATTTATTTCTTTATTTTTAATCATCTGATCACTTAAAACATACAGTATACTGCAATGCTATTGCAGTTTATCGTGAAATTTGAAGACTGCTATATAGCTACATTTAGGTCCAGAAATATTTAGACAGTTACCAACTTTTTGTAATTGGGGCTCCGTATTTCACTATTTTTTATTTAAAATAAAACAACTGAGATGCAATGGAAGTGTAGACTTTCTAGCTTAATTAAAGGAATTGAACAAAAAGCATCCCATGAAATGTTTAGGAATTATAACCATTTTTCTACAAAGCCTCCTCCTTTGTTTCGGATCCATCTGTACTATGAAACACTGTCTAATCAACCTTGCTGCATTTTGCTGAATCTGAGCAGAATGTATAACCCTGTACACTTCAGAATTCACTTGGCTCATTCTGTCTCAAATCACATCATCAATAAACACTAGTGATCCAGGGCCATTGGAGGCTGTCACCTGCTTTGGATCATGAACCAAATAATGCTTTTCCATAACTGGGCTTGCTTATTTAGATGTTTTTTTGTAAAAATATCTATATCTAAGGCCATGTTCACATGTTCAGCATTTGGTCAGTATTTTCCAGCAGTATTTGTAAGCCAAAACCAGGAGTGGATAACAAAAAATGCAGACGTGGTGCCCATGTTTGCTCTTGTATTTGCTTAGCCTACAGTACTTCCTGGAGAGTGTTCTTCACTTGGGTGGATGTTGTGAAGGGGTTTTTCTTCCCCATGGGAAGGATTCTGCAATCATCCACCACTATTGTCTTCCATGGACGTTCCGGCCTTTTTGAGTTCCCAAGCTTACCAGTGTGCTCTATTGTTTGCGGAATATATAAAACTGTTGCTTTGGCCACTGCTAACATTTCTGCTATTTCTCTGATGGATTTCTTCTTTTTATTTCAGCCTAATGATGACCTGTTTATATTCCATTGAGAGCTCCTTTGACTAAATGTTGTGAATTTGCAACCACAGCTTCCCAAAGCCACACCTGGAATCAGCTCCAGACCTTTTACCTGCTTAATTGATGATGGATTAATGAGGGAATAGCACATATGACCCATTAAAGAGCTTCTGAGAAAATTGTCCATTTGGTCCCTTGAAAAAGAGGCAGCTACATATTAAAGAGCTGTAATTCCTAAACACTTGCTCCAATTAGGATGTGAATACTGTCAAATCAAAGCCGAGAGGCTGCACTTTAAGCCCATATTAATTATATAACTGTATGTTGAATATGGTTTAGTAAAGAGCTAAAATGACAAAACATGTGTCACTGATCAAATATTTTTGAATCTAAAACTGTATGTGGCTGAGCTTCACAGGATTACAGAGATGGCAGTGACAGAGGACTTCAGCAATCCTTGTAATCCAAACATGTCTGGCAATCACATTGCTGCGGGTGGGGAAAGGCAATGGGCGTGCAGAGCAGCACAACCTAATGTCAGAGATTGACTGCAGCAATTAGGAGGCAACTACTGTTAGAGATAGATGCCAACTATATAAAGTAGCCAGCATCTCATATGTGTGGAAAGAGCTGAGCTCCTGAGGCCCCATTACACATGGTGACCCCAGTGTGCATCATTTTACTCTAAGAGCTTAAGGTACACTAATCTTTAGAGACTTAATGTATTTTACAACACTTCATATATTAAGTGCAATTAAAAATAAAGATAAAATCATTATTTTATTTGTTTAAGAACAGGTGAAACATTAGCATCCAATAGAAGTACGATATGATGATTTGAGCAAAAAGTGAAAAGTCTGTGTTCACAGAAAGAATTATAGCTTTTTTGCTGTGGATGACCTGACATCATCTATTGCTTCAGAAAAATAATGTCACAGAAATGAAAGAAGAATAACAGTGACTCGTGTTTCTCAGATAAAGTTCTGAAACTAAGCTGTCTAAAAGCTTGATATAGGAAGAGTGCGAAAAAATAACAATCCTGTTCAGTTCTTTCCTATTTTTATATATGCAAACTTTACATGTAACATAGTAAATCAACTGCAAAATAGATATACTATATACTATCATGACTACATGTCTCAGTACAGAGGTTTGCTAAATACACTGTTACTTAATGCTCACTCCTTTACATACTTGTCAGCATTCCTCATTGTATCTTTTGCAGGCAGTTCTAGTCATTTTGGAGGTTTTCCTAGACAGGCCAGGGGGCTGAGCGCAAATGTCCATATTTTGGATATTAAGGTGTCAGTATATCTGTAATCAGCAGTTTCATGTCAGAACTCTAATTAATTACATGTGATTCCCCTCTTTTAGTTCATGTATGTATCAAAGACACCATTCCTCTCTCAATATACTAAAGCAAGAGAGGACAATTGCCGGCCCACCGACCACAAACTTTATTGAGGCCTTCGGTCACATTTCAGGGGACTACAGTGCTCAGGCTGCATTTTGCCAGATGCAGGCCCTTTAAATGCTCCTTACATTGTAAGCACGCACATGAATTGCTGACTACAGAACAATATGCCACATTCAGTGAAGGATTATGCCCTGATGCTGGTCAATGCCTGGCTGTACTTTGTGGGTGGAGTCAGAGCACACCATGCTTCAGTCCCACTGATGATGACAGCAGCACAAGTCCCAGTGTCTCCAGTGATGTATACTGTATATGCCCCAGCCCTTTCAGTGATGTTTATGCCCAAGACTCTCCAGTGATGTGTATGCCCCAGCCTCTCCAAAGATGTGTATGCCCCAGCCTCTCCAGTGATGTGTATGCCACAGTGTATCCAGTGATGTTTATGCCCCAGACTCTCCAGTGATGTGTATGCCCCAGTTTCTCCAGTGATGTATATGTGAACCAGCCTCTCCTGAGATGTATATGCTGCAGCCATTCCAGTGATGTTTATGCCCCACACTCTACGGTGATGTATATGCCACAGCCTCCCCAGTAATGTATATGCTCCAGCTGCTATAGTATTGAATATGCTAAAAAAAAAATGTTTATTTCATATTTTTGTGAGTGGGGAGCTGATGGAGCTGTGAAAATAGGGCATTGAAGAAAATTACCCAGAGGTGACTAAACTACATCAAACACCAGCCCATAAATGGCAATTAAAACATGATATGCCTTTAATAACAGCCTAGCAATCAACTATAGTAATTTTGCCAGCTGGTCAACATATAACAAGTGTGCTATAAAAATACAGTAGCTAAGTTCCATCGTGTTCGCTTGCATCTGTCCAGTAAAAACAGCTGCAATTTGGCATCTGTATGTTTTGGAGAAGACTTTTATTAAGAAGAATCTGAAGGTTTCAGCTATTAGAACAGAATGCCAGTTTAGGAGACAGATTTTACATTATTTCACAGACATTGGAGAGAGTACGTAACAGCTGTGAGTTATCACTTCCAATCCTTCTTGTAAAAGTAGCTTGAAAGTTATCAACCCCAATCTAATTGTACTTTATTTGGGCTACAAAAAGACCTGTAAAATTGCACTTTAGATTTATTGTCCAGATCTGAACTGCAGTCTAGGAAAGATATATAGATCAGCTATGCTTGAAAACAAGATTACATACTGTCTTCCTAGTTATTGTCCATCGAGTTTAGTTTTACCTTTATAAAATACATTAAAAAAAAAATCTAAAATCTAATCAAGATATAAATATATAGGAACATACTATATATTTAATATTGACTTGCAATAGCGATAGATTTTTTCAAATACAGTATTGCCTAATATATCTGCATGGGTGTGTAAACAGGTACCAGGAGTGCAACGATACAAAAAAAGTGATTCACTAGTGACCCACGAGAAGTATTTATTTTACAGCAACAGTGAGTTAAAGCGAGGACAATTTATGATACAAACGTTCAAGATAAAGCAAATCAATTCACAACTGGCAATATGCAGGATAACAATCGACTGATTTATTACATATAACTATTAAAGATTTTAGTTAACAAATTTCACTAGCATTAACCTACTCCCAGTCTTTCTGTCAGGGGACTGTCAATGTCACCTTACCGATATTCTATATAAATCTATCTACTGTATCATAAAGGTGTTGTCAATTTCTAGGACAAACCCTTCTAATTCCACTTGATTCTCCCAGTTAAAATAAAAGATCCTCTACTCATCTCTTGTTCTGGCAGCATTCCAGCACTGTTGATAACCGCGGTTCAGGGCCCACATGACGTGGTGATGTTACGCAACCCCGCATCCAATTACCACTGGCTTCTCTCTCCCCGTCGACAGATCAAATGTTATTCAACATGAAAGGACGTTGTGGCTACCACACACTTCTTGTTGACTGCTCACTTGGTCTGAAGACGATGGTGATGTGATGCAGGGTTCCTGTGTTCATCACAATATCATGTGAACCCCAAACCACAGTTACCGACAGCGCAAGAATGGCCTCAGAAGGGGAGGTGGGTATAGGGTTTTTTATTTTACCTGGGGGAAACAAGTGAAATCAGAAGGGGTGTCCCTTGAAGTGGACAACCCATTTAATGGCCCACTAGGCTTGACGCTATTGTATTGCAATTATCTGTGTCAACAGTCTAACTTCAATCACTAGTTATAATCTCTTAGTACTGTATGTCAAGACTGGAAGTAACAGCTGAGTTCATTCACTTATGTATGTTTTTAACATTTACACAGTGGTGTTGATCTATTTCTAATTACTCTCAATAAAATTAATTGCATTTATTGAATGTCTAATTGTGGTTTCTTCTTCCTTTCCTTTAACTATTGTTACGATTATGTCCATTTAATATGTGGTCTTCTTATACCCAACATGACCATTTATATACTGTATATACATTTATGGTTATATTTGATCATGTACATGTTTAGTCATGTGGTGTAGTGTTTTGCCAATAATCCTCCTACGTTCAATTTTATATACTGTGTTTGGCACAGGCATACTTTTGGCAACTATGGACAACAGAGCCAAGGAAAATACAGTCATATGAAAAAGTTTGGCCACCCCTACTAATGTTAACCTTTTTCCTTTATAACAATTTGGGTTTTTGCAACAGCTATTTCTGTTTCATATATCTAATAACTAATGCACTGAGTAATATTTCTGGATTGAAATGAAGTTTATTGTACTACCAGAAAATGTGCAATCCATATTTAAACAAAATTTGGCCAGTGCAAAAGTATGGGCACCTCAACATAAAAGTGACATTAATATTTTGTAGATCCTCCTTTTGCAAAAATAACAGCCTCTAGTCGCTTCCTGTAGCTTTTAATGAGTTCCTGGATCCTGGATGAAGGTATATTTGACCATTCCTGTTTACAAAACAATTCCAGTTCAGTTAAGTTTGATGGTCGCCGAGCATGGACAGCCCGCTTCAAATCATCCCACAGATTTTCGTTGAAATCGCAAAAGTGACCGGCACTACAAAAAATGACCTATGTGCGATCTTGGCAAATCTTATCAGCGATCTGGCTTGTCACATCGCTAACGAGATCGCTAGCGATGTCGCAGCATGTAAAGCACCCTTTACTCCAAGCTTTCCGGTTGAGGATGATACGTTTATCTTACGATGGGAGGAGGCCTGCAATACATGTTCCACCACACTGATGAAACTACTGGTTGATCTCAACACCAATTCCATCACTAAATTAAATCAGTATCTGGATTCACAGCAGGCCACCTTCAGGTCTTTATGTCCAGAAGACAAATTAAAAGTGTATGATGCATTCATTGGGGGAAAAAATTAGATGCTCTGGTACACATAATACATGAGATGCAATCATCTAAATTTAAGTGAGATCAAAGAGACTTTGCTCAGAATACTATCTATGTCTGGAAGCAAATATCTCCTGCACAGAAATCTACAAATGAATTACTCTCATTCTCGTCTGCTACTTCACTTAGTGATTCATCCAATGGGAATTCATCTATGAAGATTACACATTCAGGGGCGCGGAAAAAGTTTAATGGAATTCGAATTTTTGGCCCCATAGGAGACAACAATATAGAGGTGGTGATTCTGATAAAAGTAACAACAAGGTAATTAATCTTAGCTCCCATAGAGTTTCCTTGCCTGATTTGTCTTTACTTAATAAGGGCTTCTCCATCTCTCCCGTGATGGGTTTCGATGAATCTACTGCAGTGAAGGACCTACATATATTTGTACGGTCCCTGGTTTTTAAAAAATATTTCTATGATGAGACTCTCTATTCTCTCTTTCCATCAGAGAAAGAACAATTAACCTTAAGAGTCTTGCAGGATTTATCCATTGAACACTCATCCGAGGAGACAAGATTCCACCATGCATGGCATCTAAATAAAAAAAATTCCCACCTCTTTCTACATCCACCAATATTGACTTATTGGTTCAGGTTGTGTCAAAAGAGTTTAAGAAAATTTCTAAACCAATTACTCATGACAATCTATTTAAATCTGAACGAAGACATTTGAGAGAATTACAATTGCCTTGGGTGGTAATTAAACCTGCCAAAAAAGGTGGTAACATTGTCATCTAGTCCATCCCGATGTATTAAAAGGAGGCAATTCACCAACTTCACAATAAAATCTGTTATAAAAAACTTACTGTTAATCCTTTACTCACCTTCAAAAAACAATTAGCTGACATCATTGGGGTGGCGCTTAATAACAATGTTATCACATGTGACTTTGGCTTTACAGGTAACAGAACCTTCTATCTCCACTGTTGTGAATGTCATCCGAGTGGGTGCTGGTGTGGAGCTCCCTCTGGTGGCCAAGAATGGTAATGAAGCTGAGTTTGAATCTGTAATTCAAACAGGTGATGGAATTAATTGGGAATCCAGGAAATCCTATTGCAGATCAGCCTAGTTTGTTTAAGAGAGCATATTGTGCCTAGTGGTTGCCGTTGACAGAGGTTCCTGCCTGTTTCTGAAGATGGCTTGGAGTTTTCCCTTATGTTTTTCCCATTTATTTGGTGCCTGAATCTACTCCAGATAAGTTTACTGTTTCTCTGCTTAGTTGCTGGATTTACACTTAAGAGTGTTTCTGCATATTCCATTATTCCATTTGGTTCTGTGTTTGGTTTCTTGTATGTGAGGACCTGTCTTTCTGCTTTTGTGAGCAGGGCAGTTCTTCCAGCAAGAAAGGGAGCTTGCTTCCTGTTTATGTTTGGATTATTTGCCCTTTAGAATATTATTTGTTATGTAATTTTGTTTCTTCCCATTATATCTGCAGTTCTGTTTGAAGTGTCTAGCAAAGGAGTACCTGATATAATGGGGGAGAGTCCGTGTGGTCTCAGTATTTTTTATTATCAGGAGATTGGTATTTTTTGCAGGGTTTTTTGTAGGCCGCAAGCAGTTATCTGTCCTATCTTGTTCTATCTAGTAAGTCGGGCCTCACCTTTGATGATCTATATTTTCTGTGTATTGCGTTTTCTTACATCACCATTGCTGCATGTTGGGGGCTTGCTATTTCTTTAGGGACTGCTCCGAGACAAGTTAGGATTCCTCATTTATATCTTTGAGGTGTAGTAAGTTTCTTAGGCAGTGATGAGGTGACTAGGTGTGTTAGGAACATCCCACTGCTACTTCTAGTGTTGTCTGATAGATAGGGGATTGCAGTCAGCTTAGTTTCCAACTTCTCTTGTGGGGTTTTTTTTCACTTATAAATGGGATTTTTCGTGATCGTCCACGGTTACAAGATCATAACAGTATCACCAGCCATACAAAAAAAAAGGTACTCAAAAGAAGGAAAACATTTTTTTTATCATGTATATTTTTCCTCTTATTTTTTGGGTTCCATAGAAGATCTTTTTCTGGCATGGATATTAATCAGCTGTCGGATCGTGTTGAGCATCTTGCTTCTGAGGATCAGGGTATATCGGCGTATCTTAGACAGACTCCTGTTGTAGAACCTAAAATTCCCGTTCCTGAATTTTTCTCGGGGGATAGGTCTAAATTCCTGAACTTTAAAACTAATTGTAAATTATTTTTTGCATTAGGACCTAAGTCCTCAGGGAGTCCCGTGCAGCAGGTTAGGATTGTCATCTCCTTGTTGCATGGTGACCCTCAGGACTGGGCCTTTTCCTTGGTACCTGGTGATCCAATTCTCACTGATGTGGATTCCTTTTTCAGGCCCTGGGATTGTTGTATGATGAACCTAATGTTGTTGATCAAGCTGAGAAAGCCTTGATGGCATTGATCCAGGGTCAGGATTCTGCTGAAATTTTTTGTCAGAGATTCAGAAAGTGGGCGGTCCTCACAAAATGGAATGATGATGCTCTGGCGGGACTTTTTCAGAAGGGTCTTGCGGATACTGTAAAAGATGTTGTGGTGGGATTTCCTATCCCTTCGGGTCTCGATGCCTCTATGACCTTAGCCATTCAGATTGACAGATGTTTATGCGAGCGCAAAACGATACATGGTGATGTACTGCTTGAAGAACAGTTTTCGGAGCCTATGCAGTGTGATAGGGTTCTCTCTAATAATGAGTGGCAGGGTTTTATACGGAGAAACAAGTTGTGTTTGTATTGTGGAGATGCTTCTCATACTATCTCTGTCTGCCCTAAATGAGAAAAGAGATTTGCTCATTCATTTACTGTGTGTACTATGCAGCCTTAGTTTATTTTGTCAGTCTCTTTAATTTGCTCATTATCCTCATTTTCTGCTATGGCTTTTCTTGATTTAGGGGCTGCCCTGAACTTGATGGATTTTGGGTTTGCTAAGGGTTGTGGTTTTCCCATGGTACCTTTTCAAACTTCTATTCCTTTAAGAGGCATTGATGCTACTCCCTTAGCTGAGAACAAACCCCAATTTTGGACCCAGGTGACTATGAGGGTTGCACAAGCTCATCAGAATTGTAAATTTTTGGTACTACACAACTTGCATGATATTTTGGTACTGGGATTCCCTTGGCTGCAGATCCATAATCCAGTTCTAGATTGGAGATCCTTGTCTGTGGTTAGTTGGGGTTTTCAATGTGTGCATAATGACGTTTTTGTGTTGTCTATTTCTGCTCAGACACATGATGTACCTGAATATTTGTCGGACTTTCTTGATATGTTTAATGAGACTGGATCTGATTCCTTTCCTCCCCATAGGGAGTGTGATTGTGCTATTGACTTAGTGCCAGGTTGCAAATTTCCTAACGGACGGATTTTCAATTTGTCTGTGCCTGAACATGATGCTATGCGAAATTATATTAAGGAGTCATTGGAAAAAGGTAATATTACACCATCATCTTCACCCCTGGTTCTCGTTTTTTTCTTTGTGTCCAAGAAGGATGGGTCATTGAGACCTTGTATTGACTATCGCCTCCTTAATAAAATCACTGTTAAATATCAGTATTCTTTGCCCCTGATGTCAGATCTGTTTTCAAGAGTAAAGGGGGCTAAACTTGATCTTAAGGGAGAGTAGAATCTCATTCGAATCAAGGAGGGGTATGAATGGAAGACGGCTTTTAATACCCCTGAGGGGAATTTTGAGTACCTAGTGATGCCTTTTGGGCTCACTAATTCCTCCCTCCATCTTCCAACCATTCATGAATGATATTTTCTGGGAACTGATTGGTAAATTTCTGGTCGTCTATTTGGATGATATTTTGATTTCTTCTGATGATTGGGACTCTCATTTTGAGCAAGTTCAGACTGTTTTTCAGGTTCTTAAGAACAATGCATTGTACGTTAAGGGGTCAAAATGTCTCTTTGGCGTACAAAAAAATTTCCTTTTTGGGGTTTATTTTGTCCCCGTCTTCTATTGAAATGGATCCGGTCAAGGTTCAGGCCATTGATGACTGGGGTTCAATTTTGCCAATGGCAGAGTTTGCTCTCAATAAAAGGGCTAGCTCTGCTACTTTGATGTCTCCATTTTTCTGCAACTTTAGGTTTCATCCCAGGTTTTCTTCAGGGCAGGTTGAGGCTTCGGCCAGCCCGGGAGTTGATTTTGTTGTGGAGAGAATGCATCAGATTTGGGATCAGGTAGTGGACAAATTGTTTCAGTCCCAGGAGAATGCCCAAAGGTTTGCCAACCGGCATAGGACTGTTGGTCCCTGGTTTCAAGTGGGGGACATGGTTTGGTTGTCCTCCAAAAATATTCCTATGAGAGTTTCTTCTCCTAAATTTAAGCCAAGATTTATTGGGCCTTATAAGATTTCAGAGATTATTAATCCCGTATCTTTTTGTTTGGCTCTCCCTGTGTCTTTTAAAATTCATAATGTTTTCCATAAGTCTTTGTTGAAGAAACATGTGGAACCAGTAGTTCAAATGGATGCACCTCATGATCCTGTGTTGGTAGATGGGGATCTAGAGTATGAAGTAGAGAAAATTTTGGATTCCCGCCTTAATAGACGTAGGCTTCAGTACCTTGTTATGTGGAAGGGTTATGGCAAGAAGGACAATTCCTGTTTTTTTTTCTTGTGACATTCACGCTGACAGATTGGTTTGTGCTTTTCATCATGCTCATCCTGACAGACCCGGTGGCTCTGTTGAGGGTTCTGTGACTCCTCCTCAAGGGGGGGTACTGTTGTGAATGTCATCCGAGTGGGTGCTGGTGTAGAGCTCCCTCTGGTGGGCAGGAATGGTAATGAAGCTGATTTTGAATCTGTGAATCAGACAGGTGATGGAATTAATTGGGAATCCAGGAAATCCTATTGCAGATTAGCCTTGTTTATTTAGGAGAGCATATTGTACCTGGCGATCGCCAGTGATAAATGTTCCTGCCTGCTTTTGACGTGGAGTTTTCCCTTATGTTTTTCCCATTTATTTGGTGCCTGAATCTACTCCAGATAAGTTTACTGTTTCTCTGCTTAATTGCTGGATGTGCACTTAAGAGTGTCTCTGCATATTCCATTTGGTTCTGTGTTTGGTTTCTTGTATGTGAGGACCTGTCTTTCTGCTTTTGTGAGCAGGGCAGTTCTTCCAACAAGAAAGGGAGCTTGCTTCCTGTTCATGTTTGGATTATTTGCCCTTTAGAATATTATTTGTTATGTAATTTTGTTTCTTCCCATTATATCTGCAGTTCTGTTTGAAGTGTCTAGCACAAGAGCACCTGATATAGTGGGGGAGAATCTGTGTGGTCTCAGTATTTTTTATTATCAGGAGATTGGTATTTTTTGCAGGGTTTTTTGTAGGCCGCAAGCAGTTATCTGTCCTGTCCTGTTCTATATAGTAAGTTCTTTGATGATCCATCCCCTTTGATGATCTATATTTTCTATTTGTGTATTGTGTTTTCTTACATCACCTGTTGTGAATGTCAGTTATGATTTTGCTGCTGTGAGGCTCCCTCTTGTGGTCAAGAATGGTTTGGTCAGAGACCAGGTGTGTTGAGCAATGGGCGTTTCCATTGCTATCTCTCTGCTTATTTAAACCCTGGTCTGATAGCAGGCTGTCAGTTGTTCTTTGTACACCAGCCTGCTTCATCCTGCTCCAGACCCCATTTACCCCAGATAAGTGCTTGGCTCTTTATTTGTTGTTTGGTTCTTTTGCTCTTATCTGAGTTTGTCATTTGCTGTGGTTGTTTTCACTTTATTTGCATGCAGGGATTTTCCCTCTCAGTTGCTTAGCAGGGAAGCTCCCTGCAGCTATGTTTGGAGTATTGCTCCTATAAGTCCATGTGTTTGTTGCTTCTTGAAATTGTAATGATTCCTGTTTTCTGTTCATTGGTATGACAAGAGCGCCTGGTATAGGACGGAGTTCAGATCTAGCGATCTGAGGTCTTTTTGTACTATCAGGTTTTCGGATTGTTGCAGGGTTTTTCTCTCGCCACCATCAGTCCCTTTCCTATCCTGTCCTATTTAGTCAGTAGGGCCTCACCTTTTTCTAATCCTATCATCTGTCTGTGTATTGTGTTTTCCTAAACCACCGCAGTCTTTGAATGGGGGGGCTTGCTATTCTTTATCTATTTTCTGACGCAGAAATGTATTCATCTTCCCTTCCTTTAGGATAGTTAGTTCTCCGGCTGGGTTCACGGTGCACAGGATGTTAGATCACCCCTCGGCTACTTCTAGTGTTGATGGTTAGGTAAGGGGATGGCGGCCAGATTAGTTGCCAATGCTCTTGTCACCTTTTACCAATGATTTATGGTGGTCTTCCATGGTTCTGGATCATAACAGTACATCCGGCCAACAAATTTAAAGGGTACTCTTAAGAAGGAAAAAAAAAAAAAGTCTGCTGAAAAATTTTTTTTTTTGGTGTTTTTCCTCTTTTTTTGAGTTCCGTGGATGATTTATTTTTTCTAGCATGGATGAATTGGGTCAGCGTGTTGCTCATCTTGATGCTAAGGTTCATCGTATAGAGTCTTATCTTGCACAGACTCCCCTTTCAGAGCCTAAGATTCCCGTTCCTGAATTTTTTTTCGGGAGATAGGTCGAGATTTTTGAGCTTCAAAAATAATTGTAAATTATTTTTTGACCTGCGCCCTAAGTCCTCAGGTAATCCCGTACAACAGGTCAAGATTGTCATCTCCCTGCTGCGTGGTGACCCTCAGGACTGGGCCTTCTCTTTGGCGTCTAATGATCCTATTCTCAGTGATGTGGATTCCTTTTTTCAGGCCTTGGGTTTATTATATGACGAACTCTATATTGTGGACCAAGCAGAAAAGGCCTTGCTGTCCTTAACTCAGGGTCTGGAAGAAACTTTTTGTCAGAGATTTCGAAAGTGGGTGGTCCTTACCAAATGGAATGATGACGCACTTGCGGCTCTTTTTCGGAAGGGTATTGCTGACACTGTGAAGGATGAAATGGTGAGATTCCCTGTCCCTTCTGGTCTTGATGCCTCTATGACCTTAGCCATTCAGATTGATAGGCGGTTACGTGAGCGCAGGAAGATACCTGCTGGTTTTGTGCCTGAGGAACAGCCTTTGGAGCCTATGGAGTGTCATAGGGTCCTTTCTAATGCTAGTCGGCAGGGGTTCAGATGGAAGAATAGACTGTGCTTCTATTGTGGAGATGCTTCTCATAATATCTCTGTCTACCCGTGAAAGGAGATTAGCTACTTCTGTTACTGTGGGTTCTTTGCAACCAAAGTTTCTTTTGTCTGTCACATTGATTTGCTCATTGTCTTCATTTTCTGCACTGGCCTTTGTGGACTCAGGGGCAGTGCTCAATTTGATGGATTTTGGGTTTGCTAGGGATTGTGGTTTCCCCATGATTCCTTTGCAAACTCCTATTTTGGAGTGCATGTTCCGCAGGTGCATGTAATTGCATGTCAATTCTTTCTGCAGAATTACCTGCGGAAATCCCGGCCCTTCACTATGGAGACAGAGGCCGGGACTTCCGCAGGTAATCCGCATGAATGTCCGCAGGTTTACCGCAGCTATTTCACTGTACTACCGCAGCTAAAAATAGCTGCAGATTCCGGCAAGCAGCTGCGGGAAACCTGCAGACGTACCTGTGGATATATCCGCAGGTGCGAGCTCCCGTGGGCACATAGCTTTATAGTGTTACTTTTTATCTGTAATTTTTGCCATATCTGGAGTAGCTTTATTTATTGAATGTAATTTATACATGATTAACTCAATCTGCTACAAATTGACTTTGAGTCGTTCTTCCTGAAATTTGCAGTTTCTGGTGAATTTGAGTAATTCATGATTTGTGATTTTATTGGAGAGAATCTTAAAAAAATGTCAGATGCCACTTCATACATTGCTGAAGAGAGTAAGGTCACATGACATCATGTGCGGCAGCACGGGTTTCTGCATAATGTGTTGCAGTTATCACATCACATTGTACAAGGCAGCCAATCGTGGGGGACTATTAAAAACACTATAAAAGTGGGCAGGGAAAGCAGAGGCTATTTCAGGGTTTTACAGCCTAATTACAAGAGGTCAGGGTGCAAAACTGATCATTACAAATAAAAAGTCACCACCACCAGCATTCTAACATGCCTTACATAAGAGCCCAGGCTGCTGTGTAGAACATAAGAAACACTTTATAATACTTACCTAAATTGTTGGTGTGGAGCAGATGAGTTGGATGGGCGCCTCCTCTTTAGGCCATCTTTGTCCTCCATCTTCTGAAGCTAGTGTGGATGACGCTGTGACGACATGGACTCTCATGGGTTAAAGTTTCTTAACATTCAGCCAGACGTATTGTTCTTTTGTGCTAACTCAAGTTTGCTAAACCATTGTGTCTGCCAGGCCCCTCTGAGCATTCATTGTAATGTAGTTGTGTATTGCTAATCTAATGTAAATTACCTTAGTAGCCCCTGTCTAGTCTGGGACTTGCAGACTTCATGTAGATATCCTCAGTCTTTCTATGCACACCATTTCAATGAACATTATCCATGCAGCTTGAAATTCATCCAATAAGAGAAGCAATCTTGTCCAACCAATCCGATGAGGACGCAGTGTATCCAAGTGGAAGGCTGTGGCTATAAAAGGGATTTATTTAAGTCACCAGGTTGTTGTTGATGGATGTGCATGATCCAGTCTAAGCTCTTAGGAGCTGGCTAGAGGATCAGGATACCATGTGGCTTCATCTAGGGACTTCGGTTCCGATTGGAGACCATATCCACAGTCTAGCGATTTCAACTCCGTCTGCCAGGATAATATCATCATACCAGAGACTACTTAAGGAGGAAATCCAGGTTGTGACAAATTGGTCACCTGGTACAGACTTTGCATACCTCAGCCAGCTTCCTAAATCTGGCATTATTCCAGTCATGGTGGGTGCCCGCCAAAAGCGGGGTGCTGCTGGATTGCAGTAATTAGCCCTGGAACATCTGAGGCACGGACATTCTAAATCCCTGGTGAGCCAGCGGAAGGGTGAGACTCTGTTGCCTGTTACATTTGTGTGTTTTGCTGGTTGTTATG
Source organism: Anomaloglossus baeobatrachus (assembly GCF_048569485.1). Taxonomy (NCBI): domain Eukaryota; kingdom Metazoa; phylum Chordata; class Amphibia; order Anura; family Aromobatidae; genus Anomaloglossus; species Anomaloglossus baeobatrachus. The sequence goes on from NC_134353.1 coordinate 786,127,169, forward strand.
TGCCGTTAATATTTTGGGGATCCAATAAAGTCTAATTATTGTGGTTCCCTCACCCTGTGTTGTCTGAGTAGTGTTCCGCCCACGGTTAAGGAGGTCGTGGGTTCAGTTGGGATGAGCCCTGAGCCATGCTGTCTTTCTAAAGGCGGCTGGGCCAGAGGACGAGAGCACCCACTGAGCCCTGTGTCTCCACAGACGCGTCCTATGTTATCCACACAAGCTGACACTGGGGTCCTGCGCAGGTGCACTTTGATCTGCCCTGAGCAGGGAAGATCAAAGTATTGTAGTGCACATGCGCGCAACCTCAATGCCGGCTATTGTGGATGACATCGGACGCGTTATCCACACTAGCTTCAGAAGAAGCAGGACAAAGATGGCCGAAAGAGGAGGTGCCACACCCAGAGAACGGAGATGCCCATCCAACTCATCTGCTCCACACCAACCGTTTAGGTAAGTATTATAAAGTTTTTTACGCTCTACACAGCGGCCTGGGCTCTTATATACAGCATGTTAAAATGCTGTATATAGGAGCCCATTGGTGGTGGCCGCAGCTTATGGGCCCCCAATCTGGGGACAGGTTCCCTTTAAAATCCAAAAAAGGTGTTTCTTATGAACTGTACGCTTAGTCTGTGAATAACACAGTTACTGCAGAGTCTATGACTGTGAATTGATTGATCCATAATATACTTCAGTTCAACAACTTAATAACACCATTTTTTTCATTCTTGATGCTCTATAAATAAATGGAGAGCAGTTTATTTCCCCTCAGTAGAGGCAAGCCGATCGATCCAAGCAGGATGGAGTTCAAGTTGAATTTCCTGAAATTTATAGCTTCATGCAAATTCAAACATTTTGAGATTTTATTTGCAGTTCACAAAACAAATACCCTGCACCATTTCCCACACTGCTGAAGCATTTGAGAGCAGGCTATCATTATTTTGCGTTGCCGCGCTGTCACTCCATAATGCCCTGCAGCTATGACATCTTGAGGATTATCATACCTTGTACAGTGGTGGTTAGTACCTCGGCAATCACAGATCAGCAGTTCTCAGAGGAGCACAGTTCTTACAAGAGAGTAATTTTCCATCTCCAAAATAAAATCAATGAGTAAGGGGCACTTTGCACACAACAACATCGCAGGTGCGATATCGTAGTGTGTAAAGCCGAGATGATACGATTAACGAGCGCAAAAGCGTCGTAATCGTATCATCGGTGTAGCGTCGGCGTAATCCATAATTACGCTGATGCGACGGTCCGATGTTGTTCCTCGATCCTGCGGCAGCACACATCGCTGTGTGTGAAGTCGCAAGAGCGAGGAACTTCTCCTACCTGCGTCACCACGGCTCCCGTAGGATATGCGGAAGGAAGGAGGTGGGCGGGATGTTTACATCCCGCTCATGTCCGCCCCTCCGCTCCAATTGGTTGCCTGCCGTGTGACGTCGCAGTGATGCCACACGACCCGCCCCCTTAAAAAGGAGGCAGGTCGCCGGCCAGAGCGACGTTGGATGGCAGGTGAGTGCATGTGAAGCTGCCGTAGCGATAACATTCGCTATGGCAGCTATCACAATGATATCGCAGCTGCGACGGTGGCGGGGACTATCGCGTGCGACATCACAGTATCGGCTTGTGATGTCGCAACGTGCAAAGCCCGCCTTAGTCTCTTGTGTAAAGTGAGGGATCTAGTGGTCAGCAAAGTCCTCTCTCTCCCTCTCACACCTTTAGACTGGAGTCATACTAGCGTATGGCATCCGATGCGAGAGCTCAATGCCTCAGCCCAGGCTCGGCTCAGGCTCTGCTGCGAGCGTGAGCCGAATGTCAACCGTCACCTGTTCCTGTAATTGGGTCACAGCTGCAAAGCTGAGGGCGGGCGCTGCGGAGGAGAGGGAGGGGTTAATCCCCCCATCTCCTCCATTTTCAGCCTGTGCGTATATCGCACTGCACTGGGATAACATTTGAGTGCAGTCCGATGTATCTCTCGCACATATTCCTTTGAATAGAGTGTAATCTATTATAGTCAGCATTATCCGTTAACTTCTGTAGAGTGTAAACTCTTATGATCAGCAATGCTTGCTCTCTCTCTCACTCCCTCTCAACTGAAGCTCTTAGGCTATGTGCCCAAGGGGAAATATAACCTCAGGACATTCCGCAAGAGCTCCCAAAAAATGGCAGCACAACTTTGTCTGTTTTAATGCTGTGGTTGTATTGCGGAATGTCTTGTGGGTATGCTGCATTGAGGATACAGTACCATGGCTTCGGCACTGCATCCTCAATGCAGAACAAGTGCTGGAGTGATCAGGGAGTTCATACTTACCCCCATCACGCAGCACTTTACTTTCCAGCCGTGTCTGTCTGCACTTTCCAGGAGAAGGTGGGCGGGCCTGACTAGCTCCAACTGTCAAATGACTGGAGCTCGTGCAGGCCCCGCCCACCTCCTGCTGCTCGCTCCTCGCTCCACCGTGCTTCTCTGAACCGGAGGAAGTGACTCCGGTGTCTTCAATCAAGGCAGGTAAGTATGGGATCGTGTGGAAAAATTCGCAAGAATAATTGACATGCTGCAGAGTTTTCTACAGGAAAATCCACACTATTTCCGCTGTGGAAAAAAACGCAGCATTGGCACAGCAGTTCCAAAATGCCATAGAAATGGCTGGGGACTCACTGTACTGCAGATTTTTTAGAAATCCGTGGAATTTCTGCGAAAAAAATCGCAGAAAACTCTGCGAATTTTCCGCAGCACGGGCACATAATCTTATGATCGACAAGGTCCTCTTCCTCTCTCTCTTCTGTTGACTGTAAGCTCTTTTGGTCTTTCTTCTCTCTGTTTTTAGTAGTCCAATTTAGAGTACAAGTCAAAACAATACTAATGCCTTTTTCCTCATCTTCCTTTCCATGCGTATACATAATAAGCTTTTTAGTAGAGAGAAGCGAACCGGTCGCGGTTCGGCTCGCCGAACGGAGGTCTCGTTCGAGTTTGGTTCGGCGAACCGGTTCGGCGAACCACATAGGAAACAATGGGAGGCAATCACGAACACATAAAAACACCTAGAAAACACCCGCGAAGGTGTCCAAAAGGTGACAAACAACTCACAACACAACACAAACACATGGGAAAGTGACAAGAACAAATTCTCATGCGAAAACAAAACAGCGTTACAAGGAAAAGAGGATGAGACACAGATATAGGCATGGCATGCCCTTCTAAAATCATGTAAAACACCGCAAGGTGACTCCAAGCGGAGTCTCCCTTTTTTCCAAAAATTGGGCCACACACACACCCACCCCTTCAGTGGCAACACTTGTGCCCCAGTTGTACACTTCACAGCTAGATTTGCATTAAGCACATTCAAAAATACGCCATCCTTAACCATCCCCAGGATGACACCGGGGTAGGTAGCAAAGTCTTTCCTGATCCCAGCTCTGTTCATCTTGGATCATTTTTAAAAACACAGCAAGCAAGGGTTTCTCCAAGCGGAGTCTCCCTTTTTTCCAAAAATTGGGCCACACACACACCCACCCCTTCAGTGGCAGCACTTGTGCCCCAGTTGTACACTTCACAGCTAGATTTGCATCAAGCACATTAAAAAAACGCCATACTTAACCGTTCCCAGGATGATACCGGGGTAGGTAGCAAAATCTTTGCTGAACCATGACTTGTTTATCTTGGCTCCTTTTAAAAAACAGCAAGCAAGGGTTACTCCAAGCGGAGTCTCCCATTTTTCCAACAATTGGGCCCCACACACCCACCCCTTCAGTGGCAGCACTTGTGCCCCAGTTGTACACTTCACAGCTAGATTTTAATCAAGCACATTCAAAAATACGCCATACTTAACCGTCACCAGGATGACACTGGGGTAGGTAGCAAAGTCTTTGCTGAACCATGACTTGTTCATCTTGGCTCCTTTTAAAAAACACAGCAAGCAAGGGTTTCGCCAAGCGGATTCTCCCTTTCTTCCAAAAATTGTGCCACACACACACCCATCCCTTCAGTGGCAGCACTTGTGCCCCAGTTGTACACTTCACAGGTAGATTTGCATCAAGCACATTCAAATTCCACAAGCATTTACTCTCCCCAGGATGACACAGGGATAGTAAATTCCTTGTGGATCCATGACATGTTCATTTTGATGAACGTTAGTCTGTCCACATTGTCACTGGACAGACGCATGCGCTTATCTGTCAGCACACACCCAGCAGCACTGAAGACACGTTCAGAGACAACGCTGGCAGCTGGACACGACAAAATCTCCAAGGCGTAAGTGGAGAGCTTATTTTTCAAGATTTGAAGCCCAAAATGAGCAAGGCTCCATTTGCAAAGTCATGGCATCGATGTTCATTTGGAGATACTCCTGTATCATCCTCTCCAGCCGTTGACTATGTGTCAGACTTGTTGTCTCAGGTGACCTTGCAAAGGATGGTCTAAAAAAATTATAAAAAGATTCAATGAAATTGCTGTTACCAGCACCAGATACGGTGCTACTGGTACGGGTAGACTGTTGAAGATGACGAGACCGTCCCATGTTTGTCAAGTTACAACTGGGAGATTCACTCCCTGCATCTGCACGATTGTTTGGTGGAAAAGCCGAGCTAAGATCGAGTAACAGCTTCTGCTGATACTCCTGCATACATGCGTCCCTTTCAATGGCTGGAATTATGTCACAAAATTTGGACTTGTACCGGGGATCTAATAGTGTGGCAAGCCAGAAGTCATCATCACTTCTAATTTTGAGAATACGAGGGTCATGTTGGAGGTAGTGCAGCAAGAATGCGCTCATGTGTCTTGCACAGCCATGCAGACCAAATCCATGCTGTGTTTGTGGCATAGAGGTGCTAACCGTTCTTTCTTCCTCTGACATCTCCCCCCAACCTCTTTCAACAAAAATTTGACCAAGGTCTCCCTCATCCGCTGACTCTTCAATGTCCATCGACAGTTCGTCCTCCATTTCTTCATGTTCTCCTGCACCTTCCTCAACATTTCGCCTACTATCATGCGCCCTTGTTGAGCCCTGTCCCCCATGGTCCCATGCCTGCCGCGTTGGTGATGATGAACATCTGGACCTTGGTGATGTTGTTGTGTCTTGCGCATATGAATCCTCCTGTAGTTCCCCCCTTTCCTGTTGTCCCACCCCCTGACTCCGAATAGTGTTTAGCGTGTGCTCCAGCATGTAAATGACTGGAATTGTCATGCTGATAATGGCATTGTGAGCGCTAAACATATTTGTCGCCATGTCGAAACTGTGCAGAAGGGTGCATAGGTCCTTGATCTGAGATCACTCCATCAGGGTGATCTGCCCCATCTCTGCATCTCGTTGGCCCAGGCTATACGTCATGACGTATTGCACCAGGGCTCGACGGTGCTGCCACAGTCGCTGTAACATGTGCAGAGTCGAATTCCAGCGTGTCGACACATCGCATTTCAGGCGATGAACCGGCAGGCCGAAAGACTTCTGGAGCGATGCAAGTCGCATAGCAGCGGTGGTTGAACGGCGGAAGTGAGAAGACAGTTTTTGTGCCCTGTTCAGAAGGCCATCACACTATCAGTTAAAAATTGCTGGAAAACAAGGTTCAACACGTGAGCCATACAAGGCACGTGTGTCACCTTGCCCAGGCAAAGGGCCGCACCCAGGTTTGCAGCATTGTCGCACACGGCCTTACCAGGCTGCAAGTTGAGTGGAGACAACCATTTATTAAACTCAGTCTCCAGAGCTGCCCACAACTCAGCGGCTGTGTGACTCTTATTTCCAAGACATTTCAAGCTAAAGACCGCCTGATGCCGTTGCGCTCTGCAGCCAGCATAGTAATGAGGGGTGCGTGATTCCTTCTGCGCAGTTAGAACGCTGGTGGCCTTACCAGGCAGGCTTGGGGCGGAGGTGGAGGACCCAGATGAGGTGGAGGAGGCAGAAGCAGTGGCGGAACTTGGACAGACAGAGGATTGACACACAAGTCGTGGGGACAGCAAGACTTGTGCAGCAGACCCTTCACCATCTATCACCATAGTTACCCAGTGCCCAGTCAGCGACATGTAACGTCCCTGTCCATGCTTACTGGTCCAAGTATCGGTGGTGAAATGCACCCGTTCACACACAGAGTTTCTTAAGGAAGCGGTGATGTTGTGTGTGACATGCTGGTGTAGCGCAGGCACACCTTTCTTAGTGAAGTAGTGGTGACTGGGCATCTGGTACAGGGGCACAGCGACAGACATAAGGTCTCTAAAATCCTGTGTGTCCACCAGGCGGAAAGGCAGCATTTCGGTAGCCAAGAGCTTACAGAGGTATAAAATCAACCTCTTAGCTTTGTCATGGGTCACAGGAAATGGCATTTTATTTGTCTACATCTGAGGGACAGAGATCTAGCTGCTGTGTGTAAACCGTGTTGAGTAGGGTGTCCCTGGAAAAATGCAGGTTTGTGAGGAAAGTGCAGGCGTAGACATGATGATGCCTTTATCCAACGTTGGTGCTAACGATGTATGAGAGAGCTGTACACACGCACTTGTTTCCCCTTCCAAACCAACTGACGACCTACAAGCAAACTGCCTGTTGCGGTTACAGTGGTGGAAGTTGTGCGTGGAAAACCGGGTGTGACAGCTGTCCCCACAGTCCTAGAAGATGAAGAGCGCGTGGATGCACTGGAAGGGGCAGGCGGTGGATGGTTCGCTCCGCTAGGCCGCATTGCAGCACGGTGAGCTTCCCACTGGGACATATGATATTTATTCATGTGACGATTCATGGAAGAAGTTGTCAAACTGCTGAGGTTTTCCCCCCTACTAACAGAATCACGACAAATTTTACAGATCACATAATTTGGGCGATCTTTTGCTATGTCAAAAAAGGTCCAGGCTAGGCAAGGCTTAGAGGGCATGCGACCTGCTGATCCACCCCGACTAGTGCTCAGAGGCACAGTGGTGGCTGAGGATGCAGTTGTAGACGTGCTACCAGTACTCCAACTCTGTCCAGGAAGGCGCAAGGTAACTTCGTCGTCAGTTGCATCCTCCTCCACTGCCTCTGTTGACCTCCTCGAGTGCCTGACTGTGGGTTGACAGTAGGAAGGATCTAGAACTTCCTCATCAATTGTTGTGTTTGCACTCCCCTCACCCTCAGACAGAGCCTCTTCTTGCCCTGACCGAATATTTAAGTTTCATCCCAATCTGGTATCTGCGTCTCATTGTCATCAGTATGTTCCTCATTGTCTATTACAACAGGTGTTTCAGTTTGTAAATAAGGGTCAACATTATGCTCAGAAACTTGGTCATCACGGCCTGAATCTGAGTCACAAAGGTTCTGGGCATCACTGCAGACCATTTCCTGGTCTGTACTCACTGTAGCTTGAGAGCAGACCTCTGATTCCCAGGCATTATCCCAGCAGCAGTGATCTGAATGCGCTGTTCCCGCACACTATACGCTGAAATTTCATAATAGTGTGAGTCACAGAGTGACTTTCACTATTACAGCGGAAAGCCAGCTAGTAATTAGCTTGGCTTTTTGCTGCTAGAATGTAACCAGAACTATCGAGCTCTAGCAAAAAGCTCGAGTTCTAGTTCGATCTAGAACAGCCCCCAAAATCACTCGAACCGCGAACTGGAGAACCACGAACCGCGAACCGCGCTCAACTCTACTTTTTAGTATTACATATTTTTTTAAAAGGTTAAGGGGAAATTTGAACTCCAAAGTATAAATATGTATAAATATAAAAAAGACAAATGTTTTGCATAACTATTTTGTGTACCTACCACATGGAATTTATTGTGATTGTGGGGGGATTAATTTCTTAACTAGTGATGGGTAAACTCGCAGATATCCGGGATCGGCGAGATTAACCAGATTCTTTCACCATGAAGGGCCATGGGAATCTCCAGCTGTGACTGCAACTAACCTGAGTGATATCACTGCTAATCGCTGAGGCTCCATCTCTGCCTGAAGCTCAGAGCGTATGGTCATGTTCTATGGCTGCACACTGTGCCTTCAGATGTAGCAAAGCTAGAATTTTCATGGGACCTCATGTGGGTGTTTTGGGGGTTAATAAAATGGTCAAAGAGGGTGTTATTTTGTATTTTTTTTTTTCAAATAAAGGATTTTTTCGCTGTTTTTTTTTCTTTTCACTTACAAATTAGTAATGGAGGGTCTTACAGACACTTTACATTACTAATCTAGGGCTTAGTGACAGCTGTTTGCTGTTATTAACCCCTTATTACCCCGATTGCCCTGGTGTGGTGGCAAGAGCTGGGTAAAGTTTGGGATTGTCACTTCTAATAGAAGTGATAATCTTGGGTGACTGCAGGATGCTATTTTTAGGCTGGGGGGCCTATAACCATGGGCCTCCCCAGCCTGAGAATACTAGCTCCCAGCAGTTGGCCTTTATAATGGCTGGGTATCAAAATTGGGGGGGACCGCACGCCGTTTTTTTAAAGTTATTTATTTCAATATTTTTTTTTAAAAAAGCCAAATGCGGTTCCTCTTATTTTCATACACAGGCAATATAAGCGCAGAGCTGGGGGCTGCAGTCTGTAGCCATATGCTTTATCTGTGTTGGTATCAATATGTATGGCCTTTTTTAATGTATTGATTAATTTTACACCAGCAGTATAATGCTGTCAGAGAGAGTGGGAGTGCAGTCTAACAGCAGCCAATCAGTGACACTAGTGGGCGGGGAAAGCAGTGAATATCTATGAGACATAATTAGTGGACCCGGAAGTAGCGCTGCAGCCGCGGGAGACTCGGTAAGTACAGTATATCCTGCTTTATTTCTTCCTTATTTTCTTTCTTTTGCAGCCCCCTACACCATTTTATAACACATAAGTTTTGCCTTCCATTGAATTCAATGGGTTTGGCTATGATCATCGATTTGATCGGCGATCAGGTGGGTTCCGCGATCCCGACCTTATCTGATCCTCGGCAGGATTGCTCATCTCTAGCTAATGTCTCTGACATTTCTAAGGCTGTGTTTGCATTAAAGAGTTAGACAGATCTAAGAGAACACAGAGTGTTACACATCTATTCTAGACAATTATATTTTCAGCATCTCTTGATATTTGCTACTAGTTAAATTTTCAATCCTTTAGCAAATCTTGTTACATGATGGGGGAAAGCAGATGTGGGTCAAGCTTGGCTAATATTTCTAATCGTGTAAAAAAGCTTGAAAAAATTGTATATTGATATACAGTACAGAGTAGCTGCCTCTAATTGTTGGCATTAGCACTATAGTTTTAATTCCCTTGGATAAGAACCATTTTGTAAAAATGAGGAATCTTTTTTTAATATACATGTATTTAGGATGTGCATATACAGTATATATAATGTAAGATGGCGACCGTATACATTGTAAATTGCCGGTATGTATCTCAGAGGTGGTTGTCCTCTTGGATTTAAACCTGGAATGTCTAAGCTGGTACCTGTAGTGCTACAGGTTGTGTTAAGATATTAAAAGAGCGAGATTTACAGATAGCTGGAGAGATGGGTGGGTCTGGCTATCTACATAGTCCACCCATGGATGTGTCTGATATGTCTCTCATGATATGTTTATGTGTTTTTGACATATGGAGAGACTGCAGCCATTATGGAGAGTGCAGTGTCTGAGAAGCAGCCTGTGTGAGAGGTGCTGTACACTGACAGGAGTCAGTGTGAAGAAGCTGATAAAAAGTGTGAAGAGGTATTGTAGCCTCTCTGGAGGGACCCCCTAGGAGAAGAGTGGGTGTGCTTCGACTGGCCAGGGTCAGTGAGGGGTGCCGGACATAGCTCCACTTGGATACTGAAAGACTGTATCCGAACCTGTGCGGGTGTTCTGTGAGGTAACGGACATGAAAGCTGTGTGTGAGTACTGATAATACACAGGTTAAACGGACTTGAAAACCGTCTGTGTGCCTTTAAGCCAGAAGAGGCTGTACTTTATGTTACTCCAGTGCAGCTTCTGTCTGTCTTAATAAACCGAATGAACTTTTAAATGAACTGTGTTCCTGTACTACCTTGAATATCAGCAAGCGACTGAGTAACCCCATTTTCTTTATCGCTTCATTGGGGGACACAGAGACCATGGGTTGTATGCTGCTGCCACTAGGAGGCGACCTTAAGCAAAAAACAAGGAAACTCCTCCTATGCAGTATACACCCACCAACTGGCAATTGTACCTCAGTTTAAGCTTAGTGTCCATAGGAGGTGGACACACTTGGGGCTGCTCCAGCCCCTCAGGTTTGTATTTTTAATCTTTTCCCCTTTTTCTTTTCAGACACAGCTCGTCGGGCGACAGGGTGTAATTGCTCACCCTGCTCTCCCCCCTAGAGGCCGGTCGCACAGAAGTGGGGTCCGTCCGCAACTTCCGTTGACTTCCGTGCCTGTCTGGCAGGACCCTACCCCCCTAACACTCTCAAGACTGTTTGGGGGGCATCCGCACAGAGGGACAGGCGGATGGTCCTTGCCCCCCTCCCCCTGCACGCCCGCTCTCCGCAGCCGGCCTGATCAGGGAGGGGAGACGAAAAAATCATTGGAAGAACCCCGTCTCCCTATGTCCTTCCCAGGGATCAAGCCAAGGAGGACAGGATCAAGCAAAGAGGACTATCAGCCACCGGGACAGGTACCCATCCCTTGTCCCGGGTCATGGGGGGCTCCGTTCCAAAAAGAAAAAAAAAAAAAAATGTCTCTCTTTAAATCATTATCTATCAGGCTTCGTTCTTACCCGGGTCAGCTCCCCTCCAGGCAGTACGCTCGGCTCCCCCACACAGCCCCGACCCCGTCCTCGGCGCCGTCCTCGGCTCCCCCTGCGGCCTCACCTAAAAATCTAGTCCCCGGCTTCTCTCCGGCCTAGCTCCCGTCCGGCCACGCCCCCTCCCGGCCAGCCTATCGCGTGTGCCCTCACTTCTAGCAGGCCCACCCGCTCCAGCAGCCAGTCAGGGGAGGCCTCTGCGCGCCCTTTCCCAGCCAACCACGGGCCTCCTCTCTCTCTCTCTCCCGGCCGATACCTGCAGTCTGCGCGCCGTTTTTTCGCGCTCTTTTTTCGGCTCCTCCTCCGGCCTGGGCTCTCAGCAGCAGTCACTGCCCTGTCATCTCCTGTGCGGCAGACACGCTACACGTGCAGCCACCGGCCTCACGTCCCTGCAGCTCCTCGGAGCCCCCACCTCTGCTCCCTCAGCCTGCATAGCTGGATAGGAAGCGCCTGCTTACAGAGACAGCTCAAACACAGAACGACAGAATCTGGGTAAGCTCTGCCACTGGGAGGCAGCTCCTTCCCCAGTACCTCACTCACCTGGCATCCTCCTGTCTCTCTTCCCTTGCCTCATTTCCTCTCTTCTGTCCCATGTCCAGCACAAGAGCGACCCGCTCTCAACCACAGGCTATAGTGCTTCACTTCGCCTGCTCCTCTTGCCTAAAGAAGTTTCCCTCAGGGCAGTCCTCCCCCATCTGCGTAGCCTGTAGCACCCCTAACATGACTACTACGGAGCCCCCCACCGCCCGTAACGAGGACTCGGCCCCCATTCCTGGGTGGGCCTCAGCTCTCTCCCAGTCCGTGGACAAGCTAACTGACATGTCTCAGTCCTTAGCATCGGCCATAGACCGGCTGTCCGCCTCCTCCTCTGGAGTCCCTCCGGCGACCCAGAGCGAGTCTGAGCCCGCAGCGCCTCCAGCCCGGCAAGGCAGAACACAAAGGAGGTCTAGGAAGCGGTCCCTCTCTGGGTCTTCCTCCAGCTCCCCTAGCCCTGCTAGGGCCGCCAGAGCATCACGCTCGCTGTCTCCTGTCTCTTCTGCGGCAGCTCCAGATTCGGACCAGGACTCTGCTTCTGACTCCGATCTGGACTCTGAACATATATCCAAGCTGACCGGTATGATGGACAGTCTGGTCATTGCTGTCAATCAGACCCTAGAGGTACAGGACATTGACCCAGCGCCTACCTGTCAATCAGTCCCTTTCAAAAGAGCCAAGAAGCTGCCAAAAAGCTTTGGCAACCACAGGGAATTTGAGGATATTTTTTCCAGACAGTGGGAACATCCCGACAAGCGCTTCCAGAAACGCAAGCGGGCTCAGGTCCTTTATCCCTTCCCACCGGAACTTCTCCAGAAGTGGTCAGTGGCTCCTTCAGTGGATCCTCCGATCTCCCGACTCTCGTCCAGCACCACCCTGCCGCTGTCCGATGGAGCCTCCCTGAAGGATCCCTCGGACAGGACCATAGAATCCTTAGCCAGGTCAGCCTTTGAGGCCTCCGGCTCGGCCATCACTCCAGCCTTTGCGACCACCTGGGTTTCCAAGGCTGTCTCCGCCTGGGCAAAGATCCTTCGCCGTGGTATCCTGGCTGATGCTCCCAGACCAGAGCTGGCAGATCTGGCAGATCAGATCACTCACGCCGGAAAATATCTAGTCGCTGCGTCCCTTGACTCTGCTGCTTCCGCTGCCCTGGCAGCCGGCAACATTACTGCAATCCGCAGAGCCCTGTGGCTTAAGGCGTGGAACGCAGACTCTGCATCCAAGAAGTCTCTCACCAGTCTTCCCTTTGTCGGTACCAGGCTATTCGGAGAAAAGCTGGACAAGATCATCTCTGAGGCTACGGGAGGCAAGAGTACCTTCCTCCCCCAACAGAGGACCCCTCGTGCTCCTCCAAAGCGGCGGCTTTTTCCCTTTCGCCCCTTTCGGCAATTCTCCACCAACGCCAACTCACGTCGGGAGCGGTCCCCGGCGCGTCAGGAGAGACGGAAGCCCTCCTTTAAGGCAGCACCCCACTGGCGTTCCTGGCGTTCCCGGGGCCAGCAGTCCAAGTCCTCCAGGTCCAGATCCCACAGATTTTCCTCCGCATGACTGGGCTCCCGTCACCGGGTCCCCATCCAGGGTCGGCGGTCGTCTCCGCAGATTCAGAAGCACGTGGCTTTCCGTGATAGACGACGCCTGGGTTCGAGACGTCGTCTCTCACGGCTACAAGATAGAGTTTTCTTCGCTTCCACGCTCACGCTTCGTCCAGTCCAAGCCCCCCAAGGATCTCTCCCTCACAAAGGGCTTCTTCGCAGCCATTCAAGCCATGCGAGACTCTGGGGTCATCATCTCCGTACCCCCTCAAGACAGATTCCGGGGTTTTTATTCAAACCTCTTTGTGGTACCGAAGAAGAATGGCGCAGTCCGCCCCATCCTGGATCTCAAGCGTCTCAACAGGCGGGTCCGCCTCCGGCGATTCCGCATGGAGTCTCTGCGCTCAGTGATAGCGTCCATGGAACCAGGGGAGTTCCTCTGCTCGATGGACATCCAGGACGCCTATCTCCACATCCCGATCTTTCCAGCTCATCAGAGATTCCTACGCTTCATGGTTCAGGGGCAACACTTCCAGTTCACTGCCCTCCCATTCGGGCTCTCGACAGCTCCCAGAGTCTTCACCAAGGTGATGGCTACTGTCATGGCTATTCTTCGAACCCGGGGAATTCTAGCCATCCCGTATCTGGACGACATTTTGATCAAGGCTCCCTCGGCGGTGGAGTGCCGCGACAGTCTCAACATCACTCTGGATACTCTATCCCGTCTCGGCTGGTTGATCAACAGACCAAAGTCATCTCTGATCCCGTCTCAACGCATCTCATTCCTCGGCATGATCTTCGATACCTCGCAAGCGAAGGTTCTTCTGCCCAAGGACAAACTCACAGCTATTCTCAGGGGGATTTGGAAGCTCCAACGCGCACCTCGCTGCTCCCTTCGGTACTGCATGAGCATTCTCGGGAAGATGGTGGCGTCAATGGAAGCGGTGCCCTACAGTCAATTCCACACTCGCCCCCTTCAAGGTCTTCTCCTCGCAGCATGGGACAAGTCCCCTCACTCCCTGGATCGACCAATTGCGATCCCTCCTCGAGTCAGACAATTATTGGAATGGTGGAGATGCTCACCCCTCACCCTCCAAGGGAGATCATTTCTTCCCCTTCGATGGAGGGTCGTCACGACAGACGCCAGCCTGCTAGGATGGGGAGCCACTTTCCAGGACCTCACAGTTCAGGGTCGCTGGACCGAGCCGGAAACCAAACTTCCCATCAACATCTTGGAACTCAGATCAGTTCGCCTAGCTCTATTTCATTGGAAGGCTCTGCTTCGCGGACACCCAGTTCGGGTGCAGTCCGACAATGCAACCACTGTGGCCTACATAAACCATCAAGGCGGAACACGCAGCCGTGCGGCAATGAGAGAGGTATCTCAAATCCTCGACTGGGCCGAACAGAACATCCCGGGCGTGGACAATTGGGCCGCCGACTTCCTCAGCCGAGAGGGCCTCGACGCCGGAGAATGGTCCCTCAATCCCAGAATCTTCCAACAGATCTGTGCCAGGTGGGGTACCCCCGACGTGGATCTCCTGGCCTCCAGGTGGAATCACAAGGTTCCCCAGTTCGTCTCCAGGGCAAGAGACCCACTAGCGCTCACAACGGACGCCCTAGCGATCCCCTGGTCGCAGTTCTCTCTGCCGTTCCTCTTCCCTCCACTTCCGCTTATACCCAAGCTAGTCAAGAAGATCAAGGCGGAGGGAGTTCCGGTGATTCTCGTGGCCCCAGATTGGCCTCGACGCCAGTGGTACGCAGAGCTCGTGCACCTTCTCGCCGACGTTCCGTGGAGACTTCCAGACGTCCAGGATCTTCTCACTCAAGGGCCTTTTCTTCACCAGAATTCACAGTCACTCAATTTAACGGCATGGCTGTTGAGGCCGCAGTACTAACTTCCGCGGGATTCTCAGAACAGGTCGTCCAGACAAGGATCAAAGCTCGGAAGCCTTCTTCTTCCCGCATTTACCACCGGACGTGGAAGGCCTATTTCCGCTGGTGTGAAGCTAACCAGGTCACAGCCATGACCTTCTCCTTACCAGTTCTGTTGTCATTCCTACAATCTGGTCTGGAGGCTGGATTAGCACTCAGCTCTCTCAAGGGTCAGGTGTCTGCTCTTTCCATTCTCTTTCAAAGGAGGATTGCCTCTTGGTCACAGGTTCGCACATTCATTCAGGGAGCCGCGCTTGCGGCGCCCCCCGTTCAACCTCCGGTGGAGCCCTGGGACCTTAACCTGGTTCTGTCTGTTCTCTAGCATTCTCCCTTCGAACCTATGCAGGAGACGTCCCTCATGTTCCTCTCTTGGAAGGTCGCCTTCTTAGTTGCCATCACGTCAATCAGGCGGGTATCTGAGCTAGCGGCGCTTTCCTGCCGCTCTCCATATCTTGTCTTCCACCAGGATAAGGTAGTCCTCCGTCCGGTTCCTTCCTTTCTGCCCAAGGTGGTTTCCTCCTTCCATCTTAACGAGGACATTGTTCTCCCCTCCTTTTGTCCGAATCCTTCACACCCTCGTGAGATTCTTCTCCACAAGCTGGACTTGGTCAGAGCTCTCCGTTTGTACATTTCCAGGACCTCTCAATTCAGACGGTCGGATTCCCTTTTTGTACTTCCGTCTGGCCCGCGCAGAGGCCTACCTGCCTCCAAGTCCTCCATTTCGCGATGGATTCGCTCTGCCGTACTGGAAGCCTACCGGGTAAGAGGGAGAACGCGCCCACTCAGGATTACGGCCCATTCCACCAGGGCGGTGGGAGCCTCGTGGGCGGTCCGTCACCACGCTCCAGCGTCGCAGCTCTGCAAAGCGGCCACCTGGTCTTCGCTCCACACTTTCACTAAGTTCTACAGGGTCCACACTTTTGCATCCTCCGATGTGAGCCTCGGTAGACGAGTCCTGCAGGCTGCAGTGGACCGAGGTCAGCCCTGAGAGTAACATTAGACCCACCCGCGGGACTGTTTTAGGACGTCCCATGGTCTCTGTGTCCCCCAATGAAGCGATAAAGAAAAGTAGATTTTGGGTACTCACCGTAAAATCTCTTTCTTGGAGCCTTCATTGGGGG
Organism: Anomaloglossus baeobatrachus; assembly: GCF_048569485.1. Classification (NCBI taxonomy): domain Eukaryota; kingdom Metazoa; phylum Chordata; class Amphibia; order Anura; family Aromobatidae; genus Anomaloglossus; species Anomaloglossus baeobatrachus. The sequence continues at coordinate 786,142,971 of NC_134353.1, forward strand.
ACACAGCACCCGCCCTTGTGTTGGACATATGTTACTGTTCAATGTTTCTGTTGGCTGTTGAGTTTAATGTCCACTTCTGTATGATTGAGCGTTTTGTTCTACTGTTGTCTCCTATTGCTTTCTCACTAACTGAGGTACAATTGCCAGTTGGTGGGTGTATACTGCATAGGAGGAGTTTCCTTGTTTTTTGCTTAGTGTCGCCTCCTAGTGGCAGCAGCATACAACCCATGGTCTCTGTGTCCCCCAATGAAGGCTCCAAGAAAGAGATTTTACAGTGAGTACCCAAAATCTACTTATACAGTTTGTGCAACATCACAATATATACAGTCACAGATAAAAAAGTTGTCACCCTTGAAATTGTTCTAGAAAAGGAAATATTTCTCCCAGAAAATTATAACATGCATATTTTCTTTGTGTATTGGAACAACACTTAAAAACTTGAGGGAAAAAAAAGGGAAACTGGACATAATTTCATACAAATCCCAAAAATGGGCAAGCCAAAATTGTTGCCACCTGTCCAAAAATGTGGGTAAAAAACTTTGGTTAAAACACGTAACACTCATTTAAATTCACCTATAGCAGATAACAGGTGTGGGCAATATGAAAATCGCAAATGAAACCACATATAAAGGGGAGAAGTTGACTTTGCATAGTGTGCCTGTGTCTGCCACACCAAGCATGGAGAATCAAAAAACGAAAGAACTGTCTGAGTCACAATCCTTCTGAGAAAGCATCTTTGAGACCAAAATATAGTTTTCTGGTAAAGCACATCATTCCACTGTTTACCAAAAATGGAATGAGGCCAACAAAGAAAAGAACACAAATATGGCAGAGGTATCAAAGATGTTTTGGGGATGTTTTTTTTTTCCTCTGGCATTGGGTGCCTTGACTGTGTGCAAGGCATCATGAAATTTGAAGATTACCAAAGAATTTTGGGTCGCAATGTAGTACCCAGTGTGAGATAGATAAGTTTTCATTCTAAGTTATTGGCCAGGAATAAGAATGCGACCGCACCAACTGTGATTTTTCATCCAGTAATCTTTATTCCATATTAACGGTGTGCACTGCAGGCGGGTGGAGGAGACCTGGATGCGGCCCCTCGCTGCGGACGACGGCCGTTTCGCCTCTAATTGGGCTTCTACGGGTCCACATGTGGGCTGAGGCGAGCCCTCCTTAAATAGGAGTGCACATCCAGGTGTCCTCCCCGCACATAAAATATAACAAAGTGAAGTGTATAATACAATAAAAGGTACCATGCCTCCAGCATTCGGAGACATGGTATATCATATTAAAAACAACATTGCAAGTAAACCAGAAATAGGATTATACACAAAGGTACTAAATATCATACTGCTCCTTCAATACATTAATTTGTACATAATTTTTTATATATATACATACATGCAATTTATACACAATATTGATCTATATATGCAATGATTTTTTTATTATTCTGCAACTAGTTATTAGTCCCATTTTTCTTTAGCAATATAAATCTGTTTTTTATGTTATTATGATATATATATATATATATATATATATATATATATATATATATATATATATATTTTTAATTTTATTATAACCGCAGTAAGAAGCCCTTTGTATTATAAAAATACTGACAAATCATTGCGATCATTCATTCCTAACGCTCCTTGTGCTCCATATTTAATAATTAATTTTGCTTCCATCTGTAACAATAATTTTTGATGGTCCCCTCCCTGTGAGGGGAGTGAGACCCTTTCTAAACCAGCAAAGTTCAGGATGTCAGGACAACCACCATGCGTTTCTCGTACATGTTCTATCAGTCTAGGGGAGCCCTTTCCTGTTGTAATTGAATTATAGTGCTCCCTAAACCGAATATATAGGCATCTGATAGTCTTTCCTATATAAAATCTCCCACAAGGGCAAGTCACTACATAGACTACAAATTTTGTCTTGCATGATATGAATTGTTTTATTTGATGTGAATGGGAGCCAATTTTTACTGACTTGCCAGTCAAATGTAGACTACAAAATTGGTCTTCCAGTAGGACAATGACCCTCAATCATACTTCAAGAAGCACCCAGAAATGGATGTAGACAAAATGCTGGAGAGTTTTCAAGGGGCCAGCAATGAGTCTGGAACTAAATCCCACCCATTAAAGACCTGTGGATAGGTCTTAAAACTGCTGTTAGGAGAAGGCATCCTGCAAATAAGAGAGACCTGGAGCAGTTTGCAAAAAAATAGTGGGTCAAAATTCCAGTGGAGAGGTATAAGGAGCTTGGTGATGGTTATAAGAAGCGATTAGCTGCAGTTATTTATTGCAAAGAATGTGTAACAAAATATTAAGTTGAGGGTGCCAACAATTTTGTGTGGCCCATTCTTGGAGTTTTGTGTGAAATTATGTCTACTTTGCTTTTTTTCTGTGTTATTTTTGTGTTGTTGCAATACACATAAAGGAAATAAACATGTTGTGATGCTAGTCACTACACAAACAAGTCAAGAGATAGGATAGTCATACGTTTCAGGGTCAAGTTCCAGGACACCACATCTAAATTAATAGAATAGGCAGAGGTGTAGTCAGGTCATGGTCAGAATACCTGGAGGGCAGTGTATTACAGCAGAGATGAGACAAAAGGAAGATCAAAGTCAGAGGTCTTGCAGCAAAAGATCAATCCACAGAGCACAGATAACTGAGGTCATAAGCACCAGTGTACAGAAGGCTAAGACTGTCAATGTTCTGGGATTAACTGCTCAGTAAAATAGCTGAGCAATAACACCAAATTGGGAACACTTGGTAAACCCAGAACCTCGTAGTCTCAGACAGGCTGAGCTGTTAATGAAAACATCAAAAGTTCAGCATGCCCCTGCACCAGATTGGATAACTGAGCTGTTAATCAGCATACCAACACCTCAGTACACCCAGACTCCACAGTCACACAGAAGGACTCGTGACAGTACCCCGTCTTCTAGATGGGGCCAATGGACCCCCAGGTTCCCAGGAAACCTTCAATAGAAGGCACTGACCAAACAATCAGCTTTCACCGATTGAGGTGGAACCCAGGCTCTCTCCTCAGGCTTGTATCCCTTCCAATGAATAAGATACTGGAGGGCATTATGTACTTTCTGAAAATTAACAAATCTTTATTCCTCATACTCTAAATTTTCATTGACAGAAACAGGAGAAGATGGGGAATAGGGAAACAAAACAGAAGGGACAAACTCTTTTAGCAGTGATTTATGAAACATATTTGTGATGTGAAAAGACGAAGGAAGTTTTACTCTAAAGGTCACTGGATTAACTACCTCCAAAATCTCATACGGGCAAATTAATTTAAGAACCATCCTTGGTTTGGCACTTTCATCTTAATAATTTTGGAAGATAACTATACCTTACTAGCCACCTTCCATTTTTTATGAAGTTGAGACACTCCAATATTCTTTTGAATTTCCCTCCAGACATCCCTAAGTTTTTATGGCTGCTCTATTTCAGGACACCAAGATGTCATCCTAAAGAATTCACCAAAATGAAGATGAAAACCATAATCTATATATATAATTGCCTTATTCTGTCTGTCTGTCTTGCTCCAAAATTGTGTCACGTGACAGTGTCACCGTAAGTGTCATAAAAGTGACAACTGTCGGATTGGCCGCTGGGCTCGGCCTGGCCCCGCCCCCCGCATGGATTAGCCGCTCTGGGCTCGGCCTGGCTCCGCCCCCCCACGGATTGGCCGCTCGCCTCAGCCTGGCTCCGTCCCCCGCATGGATTAGCCGCTCTGGGCTCAGCCTGGCTCCGACCCCCCACGGATTGGCCATTCACCTCAGCCTGGCCCCGCCCCCCACATGGTTTAGCCGCTCGCCCCGGACCTCCGCACGAATTGCCCGCTCCAGCGTACACCGGCTCCCGATACACATGTTCAGGGAGCCGGCATACGCTGATGCCTCGCCCGCTCAGTCCCGCTCCAGCGTACACTGGCTCCCGGTACACATGTGCAGTGAGCCGGCATACGCTGCGGTCAATAATGAAGTGTCATGCAGCGGTGAAAGAGTTAAAGACACTGCAATTCACTTCATTATAGGCAGCGGGCACCCCCAGAAGAGAGAAGACAGAAGAAAGAAGACCCCGCAGTCATACTCAACAGACGCCGACCGGCAGCAGGTGAGCGCATCAAGGTCCTGCAGCGGCGGAACACACACACACACGCACACACACACATAAGAACAGACACACACACATCAGATCACACTCACTCACTCTCACACACACCTCACACACACATCAGATCGCATCCACACACAACAACATCCAGTGATATCGCTTACTTCTCGGCAGCGATACCGTGCGTGCAGTGACCTTCCAGGACCTGCCGGAGGATCACATGGCCGGAAGCATGTGGTATCTCCGGATGTTGTGAGTGTGAGAGCGCGTATGTGTGATATCGTCAGTGTGTGTGTGCGAGTATGCGATCGGGTGTGTATGCGTGCATGCGATCGGGTGTGTGTGCATGTATGCGATCGGGTGTGTGTGTTCTGATGTGTGAGTGTATGCGATCGGATCTGTGAGTGTCGGCAGAGGAGCACGGCGTGCAGCACAGCTGCTGGGACCGCCCACCGGAGGGCACAGGGAGAAGTGGGGTGTGAGTGTATGCGATCAGATGTGTGCGTGTATACTGTCTGATGTGTGACTGTGGAGCACGATTGGGAGTGTGCAGCATGGGGGATGGAGCATGATGGGGGGTGCGCAGCATGGGGGATGGAGCACGATGGGGAGTGCGCAGCATGGGGGATGGCGCACGATGGGGAGTGCGCAGCATGGGAGATGGAGCACGATGGGGGGTGCGCAGCATGGGGGATGGAGCACGATGGGGAGTGCGCAGCATGGGGGATGGAGCACGATGGGGAGTGTGCAGCATGGGGGATGGAGCACGATGGGAGTGCGCAGCATGGGGGATGGAGCACGATGGGGGGTGCGCAGCATGGGAGATGGAGCATGATGGGGGGTGCGCAGCATGGGGGATGGAGCACGATGGGGAGTGCGCAGCATGGGGGATGGAGCACGATGGGGAGTGCGCAGCATGGGAGATGGAGCACGATGGGGGGTGCGCAGCATGGGGGATGGAGCACGATGGGGAGTGTGCAGCATGGGGGATGGAGCACGATGGGAGTGCACAGCATGGGGGATGGAGCACGATGGGGGGTGTGCAGCATGGGGGATGGAGCATGGGGAATGGAGCACGATGGGGAGTGCACAGTATGGGGGATGGAGCACGATGGGGAGTGCGCAGCATGGGGGATGGAGCACGATGGGAGTGCGCAGCATGGGAGATGGAGCACGATGGGGGGTGCGCAGCATGGGGGATGGAGCACGATGGGGGATTGAGCACGATGGGGGATGCGCATCATGGGGATGGAGCATGATGGGGGGTGCGCAGCATGGGGGATGGAGCACGATGGGGGGTGCGCAGCATGGGGGATGGAGCACGACGGGGGTGCGCAGCATGGGGGATGGAGCACAATGGGGGTGCACACCTCCCCCCAAAACACACACACAGCGCCACATGCGTACCGCACAACACCACACACACACTGGGAACCACAAACACCGCCCTACACAGACAACGCCGCACACACACAACACCCAACACACAAACACCGCGGCATACACAAATATACGCACATACCGTGCAACACACACTGCAGAAAACATATCTCCCCCAAAACACACACACGCACTCCACACCCACACAAACCGCGCAACACACACAGCACCACACACACAGAATGCTGTAGACACACAGCGCTCCACAAACAACGCAACACACACAACGCAACACACATACAACACCGCTCTCACACACACCCCCACCCAGACAACACCCAGAACATTTACAGTGCCGTACACAAACACTGGCAACTACACACAACAACATCGATATATATAACAAAAAACATACATTAACTACATAATAAATTCTAGAATACCCGATGCATTAGAATCGGGCCACCTTCTAGTTACAAAATAAAAGGCAAGGTTCCAGTGGACTGATTTACCCGACTGCTAAAGGCGAACTCAGCAAGAGATAAATATGAGGACTGGTCCACCTGCTAAGCAGCATTGAAAAATCCTAATATTTGCTCCAAGGACTGATTTATTTGTGCTTTCAGTCTGACTGTTGGTGTCAGGGTGGTAAGCAGAAAAAAATATTTTTACAAAATTGTCTCCAAAATTTTGAGATAAATTTCAAATTTTCAAGGGTGCCAATACATTTAGCCATGACTATATACAGGATATATATGTACATAGTATAGTGTATATATATATATATATATATATATATATATATATATATATCTGCTGTATATCACAAAATCGAGTACACCTCCCACATTTTTGTAAATATTTTATTATATCTTTTCATAGGACAATACTGTGAAGATATAACACTTTGATGTAAACACAATCCCCGAGGAAGAAGGTATGCAAGTGTAGCACCCCAGGGTTCCCACAGTAACAACACAAAGGGTTAATTCCCCACACACAACACCAAGACCTCCAGGCCAGAAGGGGGAGGCCAAGCTGCTTCCCTGTATATTCTGGTGTGGAGAGGAAGTGGTCAGTTCAGTTTCAGTTTGTTAGTTCAGTGAGTCAGAGGACTGAGGAGGAAGAATCTGCAGGTTGGAGCTGGGACAGCTCACCTCAGGATCCGCTGACCAATTCCAGGCCTAAGCCGAGGGTCTGAGGAAAGGAGACAGATTAGTCAGAGGAACATACCTGGGAGAAAGAGTATTGCTGAACTCACCCCACTGGACTGCACAGAACGGATGCCGGATCCGAGGCTGAGCAGATTACACACAGCACAGTTAAAACCAGAGAAGTGAAGATTCCACATTCTTCACCTGTACCACAGACATAGCAACAAACGCAGAGTTCAGGAACACTACAAGGAAGGACTCGAGTTGCCTGTCAGGTTGCTACCTGGGAGCAGAACAGGGCCGGCTGCCTAGTTCACACAGCAGCAGGGCCACACACAAGCACAGTGCAGAAAAGGGAGCCAAAAAGGCCTGGCTGGGTGGAAGAAACCCTCAACCCTTCACAGACTCCGTGGACAGTACTCTGCTGAATACCATCACCAGTAAAGGACAAAGAAACTGCAAAACCGTAAGTCTGCTTGTTTATGGTGCTTGTGTCTTGCACTCCCCCCATAGACTATCACACTGCCCCGGGGAGAAGGCTCTACCCGTGGGGAGCCATCCTATCTCAAGCTGCAAGCTGCCATCCATCACCCCGGAGTTTCTGCAGCAGCGGAGGTCATCTCTGATCACATTCTACGGGTGGCATCACGAACATAACCCCCCTTTTTACTGTGGAACCAGGGATCACAGACTGGGTCACAACACCGTGATCCCCTTTCCAGAAGCGACCCCTTGGCTTGGTTCTGAGTATCCCCTTAACCCCTGGCGTTACGAACAGGATCCGGACTGGACTCGGCTGCAACCCGGGTGACGTGCGCCTGTAAAGACTTATTGCATCGAATAAAAGACTTGTCCTGTGAATTGTTGCAACAAAGAATGTACTTTAAACTTTGCAAAGATACCTAGAAAATCCAAAAACATCATTGGTAAAATTTTCCAGGCGCCATCTTGGATCCCGCAATTAGCTGCTACGCACGGGAAAACATCGCACCTAAACCAGAACTCCGCCCACCGCTTGCAGAGGAGAGGTGCTCTCTGTTCTGCGATCCAAACAGGGACGCAGGAAAGTGCTCCAGGCTAGCCGTGAAGAACACTGGTGAAATTAACTAAGGGGGCGCAAAGATGTCGCAGCAGGGAGACGCTGTTGTATCCGGCGGTGCAGCGGAACCTATCATGCTGTTCCTGATGCCGTACACCCCGGGTGCAGTGTGGCTGCCGCAGTACTCAGGTGAGCCCAACACACTTAATGACTTTATCGCAAAGCTAAAAATCTACTACAGCATGTACCCCCTGACAGAAGCCAAGCGTGTCAGTATGCTTATGGGACAGTTAACCGGCAATGCCCAGCAAGAGGTTACGTCCTGGTCAGATGATGCAAAAGACACTGTAGAGCACATAATAGCTGGACTAAAAGCAGCTTTTGAATCCACTGCCGGCAGCCGGGCTAAAATGAGGTTCTTTGGATGCAAGCAAAAACCTAGAGAGAGGGCAAGAGACTTTGCCTTAAACTTGTAGGAGGCGCTAAGAGCACTTAAGTTAGCAGAACCTACCTTAGCCCCCGGAGCAGATAAGCTGCTGATAGACCAATTCCTGGATGGACTCTAATCCCCTTCCAACCTGGGACAACTGAGCATGATGGTGATCCAGGGCTAACATTTGCCCAGCTAAAGGATAGAGCCATCCGCCTCCAGCAGGTAGAGGAGCCCCAGGATATAGACTCTGTTCAACACCTTACAGCGGCACCCCAGCAGCCGGGAGTGCCAGTGACTTCGGCCATGTCCGCGGCTGCTGCTAACCACCTGGAGCCCATCACTAATGAGGCTCTCCATCAAAAGCCTAGGAGCTGCGTGGATCCAAGTCTGCACCCAAGACGGAGTTGGCGACCAGCAAGGAGGATGTCCCATGGATGAGGCCTAGGAGATACCAAGCGACGAGAGGACGACCCAGTGACCGCTATCAGCCAGATGGACAGCCCATTTGCTGCCGTTGCAAGGAGCCAGGTCACTTTGCCCGTGAATGTGCTTTAAATGGGTATCCCCTGGGGAGGTGGGCCTCTCCTCAGGAATAAACTCTCAAGGCCCCTCACCCTGGCACGACAAGTATATGGGAGGACGTCCAGTCATCCCCATCGTGCTGGATGGCATTCCGCTCAACGCCATGCTGGACACTGGTTCCCAAATAACATCAATTCCGTATGTCCTTTATAAGAGGTACTGGACTGATTCAGACTTTAGCAGTGGTCCATCTAACATTGCATTGAATATATGGGCTAGCAATGGTGAATTAGTACCCCAGGTTGGTTTCAGAGAAATGACCATTAAGATTGGGAGAGTAGAATTGCAGAATCAGGGTATTGTCATTGTTGATGTTGACCGGCGAGAACGTGAACCAACTATGCTGCTAGGAATGAATGTAATTGAAAATTGTTTTGCAGAGGTAATTACTGTCTTGCAGCAGATCGCTGAGACTGCCAAACCCGGGCAACAGAGACTCCTGCAGAAGGAGATTAAAGCATTGATGCTGAAGCAGCAGGTAGAAATGTCAGGAGGTGAAATTGGCAGTGCAAGGGTAAGTGACCCAATAACCATTGTAATTCCTCCCAAAATGGAAATGCTGGTCTGGTGTAGAGCTGCAATAGGCATCAGAGGGCGAGACTATCAGGCCCTGGTAGAACCTGTGTACCCAGACAGCAGGCCCACTATACTGACGGCCAGAGGAATAGTTGAGGTACTTCGGGGAAGAGAACCAATACGCCTTCTAAATTGTGGGGAAGATGAGGTCACCCTACCAAAGTATGCTACCATGGCTAAACTATATACGGTTGATAACAACGCCATCACCACCATTGAGCCCTTGAAGCCGTCAAGTCAGGCGGAGGACAATGGCTCAGAGGGAAAGCTGGAGGATTGGTGCCAAAAGCTACATGTAGGTACCGATTCTACACCCTCCCATCAAAAGCATGGAGTATACAGGGTAGTGAAAGAATATGAACAAATATTCAGCAAACACCCATTAGACTTAGGGCAGATCAAAGGGGTAGAGCACACAATACCCACAGGTAACCATCCACCCATAAAGGAGAGGTATAGACCAGTACCACCAGCTCACTACCAATGCGCAAAAGACATGCTCAAAGAAATGAAAGAAGCAGGGGTAATAATAAGAGACAGTTGTAGCCCCTGGGCAGCCCCACTAGTGCTAGTTAGAAAAAAAGATGGGACCATGAGGATGTGCGTAGACTACCGACAGATCAACCGCATCACACACAAGGATGCATACCCATTACCTAGGATAGAAGAGTCATTGGCAGCATTAAAATCCGCTACTTACTTTTCCACCCTAGATCTGACTAGTGGGTATTGGCAAGTTCCTGTGGCAGAGGCTGACAAAGAGAAGGCAGCGTTCACCACGCCGATGGGCCTCTGTGAGTTCAATTGTATGCCGTTTGGACTCTGCAATGCGCCCGCTACCTTCCAGCGACTGATGGAGTGCTGCCTAGGACACATAAAAACTTCGAAACTGTCCTCCTGTGCCTGGATGATGTAATAGTCTACTCCAAGACCTATAAACAGCATCTACAAGACCTAGCAGAAGTGTTTGAAGCCTTATCTGGATATGGCATGAAAATCAAGCCATCCAAGTGTCACCTCCTAAAGCCAAAGGTACAGTACCTGGGACATGTCCTGAGCTCAGAAGGGGTAGCACCAGATCCTGAAAAAGTTACTGTGATAAGAGATTGGCAGAGACCCACCAGCGTGAAAGAGGTGAGGCAATTCCTGGGACTGGAGGGCAATTATAGAAGATTCATAAAAGCGTTCACGAAGTTAGCAGCTCCCCTACAAGACATCCTAGTAGGACAGTCAAAGAAGTCTTCAGCCCGGAATCCTCCTTTCCAGTGGAGTGATGAGAGGGAAGAGTGCTTTAAGAAGTTAAAGTGGGCACTGACAGGAGAAGAGATCCTGGCATATCCAGATTACCATCAACCCTTCATTTTGTACACGGATGCCAGCAACGTAGGACTGGGAGCAGTATTGTCTCAAAAGCAGGAAGGCAAGGAGAAAGTTATTGCCTTTGCAAGCAGGAAGCTCCGGCCTACAGAAAGAAAACCTTGGAAATAACAGTTCCTTCAAGTTAGAACTACTGGCAGTAGTTTGGGCTGTAACAGAGCGTTTCAAACACTACCTGGCAGCTGCAGAATTTACCATCTTTACTGACAACAATCCGTTGACCCACCTGGACTCAGCAAAATTAGGTGCGCTGGAACAGCGATGGATTGCCCGACTGTCAAACTACCACTTTGTCATCAAATATAGGGCAGGCCGCAAGAATGGGAATGCAGATGCCTTATCCCGGATGCCACACTCAGGGGACGTGGAAGAGGAACTGGAGGGGCTGGCAGAAATTGAACTGCCAGCCTTTCACCATCCTAAGGTGGGACAGTATCAACCGAGTGTCTACCAAAATCAACAGAAGGCAAACCTCAACCCATTAGCACACCACAGATGGGCTGACACACAAGACAGCGATCCAGCTGTGAAGCTAGTGAAAGAACTGCTTACACAACAAGGTGCGTACCCTAATCAGAATGCCCCAGCTGAGACACAACATCTCTGGAAGGAGAGAGATAAATTGTTCCTGTACCAAGGGAAGCTCTGTAGAAGGCACACCAATCCAAAAACACATGAGTTAGTCTGGCAGATCATCGTGCCCAAGAGAGATGTCAAGATGGTTCTGGAAGCTTACCATGATGGTGCAGGTCATTTTGGTTGGAAAAAGTTGGAAGCGCTCTTAAGAGAAGATTCTACTCGGTTGGCATGAGGAAATCAATTGAATATTGGTGTAGAAAATGCGGCCCGTGCAACCTCAGAAGAAAGGATCAACAGAACCAGAGAGCTCCACTCCAGTCCATACTAACCAAGCAACCACTCGAGCTAGTCACATTAGACCACGTCAAGTTGTCACCAAGCCGGTCCAAGGTGACCAAGTTCTCAAGCGGAAACGACGCACAAATTGGATAATCAATGGGAAACCACCCCATAAACAGTCTTACCATCAAGAATGGATAATCCCAAAGTGTGTCTCATCAGTAAGGATGAAGGAAGGACATCAGTTGTCGTGTCAAGAGATCAACTCAAACCGTGTTCTGAAACCCTGAAGACACCAGAAGACACCTTACCCGTACAGATACAACCTGTAAAGAAGGAAGATGTGTTCCATACAGTCTTAGGAGATTTCCCAAAAACATGGCCAAATTACTATGGAGCAATAGTAGTCCCGATGATCGCCTTCCCTCAAGTGGTGGAACCAGCACCAGAATCTGTACCACAAGAAGTCCCAAGACAAGAAGAACTGGAAGTTGAACCCGCAGAGGAAGGACAGATTCCTGGTCCCAGTGAGATTGCCAGTCCTACAGTCAGTCCCCCAACCTCACTATTACCATAAACACCAAATAGTTACACTTCCACCCACACCATTATGCTAAGTACACCAGCAGTATGCAGGTCACAGCGTAGTACTCAGGGTCAGATAACAGCAAGATATAAAGACTAAGGTGAAATTGCATATAAAATGTACATATGTTATAATGTTTATATGAGAAACCGTAACAGTTTAGTGTACAGAAAAGGTGAGAGAAGAGTGGTGTAATGTGGCAGCACGGAGTGTTACAACTTGATCACATGGGTGGTGGCCCGAGGGCCGTGAGGCACTTATGTCCAGAGTAGAGACACCTTTAAGAAGCATTTGGATATTGAAATGTTTATGTGATTGCAACGTTAAGACCCATAAGCCCAGTTCCTACAGAGACTATTCTGTATGAACACTTACATATTCTTGAAACATTTCCTCTTTATTAAATATGGAGCATACCTACCACAGGACTGGTTGTGGTAAAGACTGAGTGTGTACCTTCATCAGCCCCGGAGGCAATAGACTAAGCCCTGAAGAGACTGCTTTTTGAACTTTTTGGGTTTTTGTATTTTTCCTTTTGAGACTCTGTATATATGCAATTGTTGTTGATAACTTGTTTGTTTCTTTCACAGTTCTGGAGTACTGTTCTTCATTAAGGGGGAATGTAGCACCCCAGGGTTGCTACAGTAACAAGACAAAGGGTTAACTCCCCACACACAACACCAAGACCTCCAGGCCAGAAGGGGGAGACCAAGCTGCTTCCCTGTATATTCTGGTGTGGAGAGGAAGTGGTCAGTTCAGTTTCAGTTTGTTAGTTCAGTGAGTCAGAGGACTGAGGAGGAAGGATCTGCAGGTTGGAGCTGGGACAGCTCACCTCAGGATCCGCTGACCAATTCCAGGCCTAAGCCGGGGGTCTGAGGAAAGGAGACAGATTAATCAGAGGAACATACCTGGGAGAAAGAGTATTGCTGAACTCACCCCAGTGGAGTGCACAGAACGGATGCCGGATCCGAGGCTGAGCAGATTACACACAGCACAGTTAACACCAGAGAATTGAAGATTATACATTCTTCACCTGTACCACAGACACAGCAACAAACGCAGAGTTCAGGAACACTACAAGGAAGGACTCGAGTTGCCTGTCAGGTCGGTACCTGGGAGCAGAACAGGGCCGGCTGCCTAGTTCATACAGCAGCAGGGCCACACACAAGCACAGTGCAGAAAAGGGAGCCAAAAAGGCCCGGCTGGGTGGGAGAAACCCTGAACCCTTCACAAACTCCGTGGACAGTACTCTGCTGAATACTATCATCAGTAAAGGACAAAGAAACTGCAAAACCGTGAGTCTGCTTGTTTATTGTGCTCGTGTCTTGCACTCCCCCCATAGACTATCACTCTGCCCCGGGGAGAAGGCTCTACCCGTGGGGAGCCGTCCCATCTCAAGCTGCCATCCATCACCCCGGAGGTTCTGCAGCAGCGGTGGTCATTTCTGATCACATTCCACGGGTGGCATCACGAACATAACCCCCCTTTTTATTGTGGAACCAGGGATCACAGACCGGGTTACGACACTGTGATCCCCTTTCCAGAAGCGACCCCTTGGCTCGGTTCTGAGTATCCCCTTAACCCCTGGCAACACACAAGCCTTCAAAATGCGAAGGACAAAATCTTTGTTCCAACAGGGTCCCATAGCTTGTACTGACCTGTGCCTGGTGATGTCACATGCTACCTCTCTGGGTGCGCTCCCTAGTATCCATAGACGCCAGCCGCAGCTCATTGTTATGAACACTCTCTACTTTCATTTATCCCTCCCATCCCCAGGAGACATACATCTATAGGAGATTATCGCGTACCAGCACCAACCATTGAAGCAAGTGTTATGGTTTTTCCTCACATTCATCTAGCTTCACTGGTGTCACTGCCCGCAGTGCTGCCGCAGACCCTCAGCTAGGTTTCGCTCTATCCTGTTGTAGTACTATTGGAAGCATTATTATAAGCTTTTCAGTAACACACTGACATATCTTGTATAATTTTTTAACAACCTCCGCAGCCCTGTCTGTTTTACCTGTATTACTACTTCTCCATTACTACTGTTCCTCCATCCAGCACTTTGCATTTCTGTCAAATAAGTTACAGTCTCTTCCACCGATATATTTTCAGAGGTGTTTTGAGTTGACTCCAAATCCTCGAATGCATTGTGTCCTTCTATCTGTAGGTTCACACAGCATATAGTTGGCATCTTGCCCCCCCTCCTAGATTTGCAAACTGTGAGAGTAGATCACACTTATTCCTAACAGCCGGGAGACACTGAGCCATATGGGAGAATTGTGCACTAGTACCAAACATTGAGGCAAGTGTTTTTATTTTAATTTCCTCTATTTTATCTTGATATACTGGTTGTACTGCTTTCAGTAGTGGCACAGATCCTTTGCTGGGTCTCATCCTATCTACTAAGTGAAACAATGTTTTTAAACATTATATTGACACATACTATACAGCATTATTTTTCAGGAGTTTTTTGGACCTGTCTGTGTAACCTGTATCCCTTTGTTCCTCCATCCAGAATCCTGCACTCCTGACAAGTAAATCACAATTTAATTAACCTGTACATTTGGTTCTGAGGTGTTTGGATTACAACACCTTGGGAGCATTGTGTTATCCTGCCTGTAGGTTCACCCATACTACAGTTGGCACCTTGCTCCTCTTTCCAGGTCTGCAGACTGTGTGATTATTACCATATTCCCCGGTAGCACAGTAGAGTTTATTATGTTGATTTTTTTTCTAAAAATGTTATTTATTTCCTTTGCTCAATGAAATTTATGATTACAGTATTTACAATATTAAATTAAAATGTTAATTCAAAAGAAGTTGAGCTTTATAACATGGACCATTTGATGCAGAAATCTTTTGGAATTCTAATTTGCCAACTTCGCCAAGTATTCCTTGGAAATTGAATTCATGGCAAATCAAAAATACTCCAAAGTGAACAATGTGGATGGAAATCTGAGTATTTCTAGGACTGTATCCAACCCATTTTAAGTTCTTTAACACAAACACAGTCTTAGTAATATCAAAGTCTCCTTCATATATATTGTAACACTTATATGGTGTCCCTGCTGCTGCCCAACGGGGTCTGAGCACACTGCATTTGCCTCCTGCAAGTGTCCTTAGGCTGTGCAAATGGACACACCGTTTTTCTTAAAGGGCCATTATGCTCTATCCCAGAAGCACCTCTCAGACTATTTCTGAGAGGCATCAGGTATTTAATGCACCCTCCCCTTTAGGGAGGTGCCTGGGCAACGTGTTCCTAACATGGCTAGTTCTCAGGTCCCTTTCGGCTGTTGCTGCTGTTTAGTGCTGTGTGCTATATTACTGATACTCTTCTGTGTTCCAGTGCATGACAACTCTGCTGCTGCTGTAACTATCCATACCTACTACTGCGGCTGCAATTGTCCACACCAGCCACTCCTACTTTACTGCCACTGCTGCTGCAACTACCCCTCTCGGCCGCCGCTGCTGCAACTACCCATCTCGGCTGAACCTACGATACCAGCTGCTGCTCCTACTATAAGAGACATACTTGTGGTGCCAGCTGTCAAGGCACCGTGATCCCCTGGGGCTGCCCTTCTTGGCTACCTACCAGCATGTTAGCCTATCTCCACTATCTGTGGCATTTAGTCAAAACTTGATAGCCATTCAGATACCCTCCTCCATGTCAGTGATCGTTGCTTTGAGTCTAGTGGATCCACTTAACCCTTGCTCACCCTGCGAGCATTACATACAGTTAGGTCCAGAAATATTTGGACAGGGACACAATTTTCGCGAGTTGGGCTCTGCATGCCACCACATTGGATTTGAAATTAAACCTCTACAACAGAATTCAAGTGCAGATTGTAACGTTTAATTTGAAGGTTTGAACAAAAATATCTGATAGAAATTGTAGGAATTGTACACATTTCTTTACAAACACTCCACATTTTAGGAGGTCAAAAGTAATTGGACAAATAAACCAAACCCAAACAAAATATTTTTTTTTTCAATATTTTGTTGCGAATCCTTTGGAGGCAATCACTGCCTTAAGTCTGGAACCCATGGACATCACCAAACGCTGGGTTTCCTCCTTCTTAATGCTTTGTCAGGCCTTTACAGCCGCAGCCTTCAGGTCTTGCTTGTTTGTGGGTCTTTCCGTCTTAAGTCTGGATTTGAGCAAGTGAAATGCATGCTCAATTGGGTTAAGATCTGGTGATTGACTTGGCCATTGCAGAATGTTCCACTTTTTTGCACTCATGAACTCCTGGGTAGCTTTGGCTGTATGCTTGGGGTCATTGTCCATCTGTACTATGGAGCGCCGTCCGATCAACTTTGCGGCATTTGGCTGAATCTGGGCTGAAAGTATATCCCTGTAAACTTCAGAATTCTTGTCTGCTGTTATGTCATCAATAAACACAAGTGACCCAGTGCCATTGAAAGCCATGCATGCCCATGCCATCACGTTGCCTCCACCATGTTTTACAGAGGATGTGGTGTGCCTTGGATCATGTGCCGTTCCCTTTCTTCTCCAAACTTTTTTCTTCCCATCATTCTGGTACAGGTTGATCTTTGTCTCATCTGTCCATAGAATACTTTTCCAGAACTGAGCTGGCTTCATGAGGTGTTTTTCAGCAAATTTAACTCTGGCCTGTCTATTTTTGGAATTGATGAATGGTTTGCATCTAGATGTGAACCCTTTGTATTTACTTTCATGGAGTCTTCTCTTTACTGTTGACTTAGAGACAGATACACCTACTTCACTGAGAGTGTTCTGGACTTCAGTTGATGTTGTGAACGGGTTCTTCTTCACCAAAGAAAGTGTGCGGCGATCATCCACCACTGTTGTCATCTGTGGACGCCCAGGCCTTTTTGAGTTCCCAAGCTCACCAGTCAATTCCTTTTTTCTCAGAATGTACCCGACTGTTGATTTTGCTACTCCAAGCATGTGTGCTATCTCTCTGATGGATTTTTTCTTTTTTTTCAGCCTCAGGATGTTCTGCTTCACCTCAATTGAGAGTTCCTTAGACCGCATGTTGTCTGGTCACAGCAACAGCTTCCAAATGCAAAACCACACACCTGTAATCAACCCCAGACCTTTTAACTACTTCATTGATTACAGGTTAACGAGGGAGACGCCTTCAGAGTTAATTGCAGCCCTTAGAGTCCCTTGTCCAATTACTTTTGGTCCCTTGAAAAAGAGGAGGCTATGCATTACAGAGCTATGATTTCTAAACCCTTTCTCCGATTTGGATGTGAAAACTCTCATATTGCAGCTGGGAGTGTGCACTTTCAGCCCATATTATATATATAATTGTATTTCTGAACATGTTTTTGTAAACAGCTAAAATAACAAAACTTGTGTCACTGTCCAAATATTTCTGGCCCTGACTGAATATGACTATGGGAAAGCTGATGGTAACTGGTGGTAGCCAACAGGCTGTTCCTCACACAGTAATCTTCTTTACTGTTGTGTATTTTCACACAATATCTGAATAGGTTTGGCTAGTGTTTTATTTTCTTCTGTGCCTGACTCTGTGACTAATTTATGATCTCTGAAGTCCTCTTACTATCCAGAATCATCACAAAATAGCTGTTTCTGCTTTTAAACAGACAATATGAGTCTCTGCTCATTGCCTGTATTATGCCATTTGATGTGATTGTTGCAAGGCATTATGGCAAAGCTTGTCCACCATTGCCATTGATGTCGTTTTGCTGATACAATCTTCTGCAATGTGTGAAATGTCAGCAACTATTTTAGGTAATTTATGTGAAAGAAAGCACTACTTTTTCAAATTTGTGACTTGAATTCACATCACATTAAAATGATTCACCTATCTCTATTAATTTATATAAGTAGCAAATAAATGCATATGAACTGTCATTTAACAGAATTTAACCTCTTCACATCACATCAATAAGATGATTTCCTAAGTTAATTCAATATATTACAGCAATTTTATATTATTCTGATGCTTCATCATTTCTAACTAAAGGCCGCTTCACACGCAACGACATCGCTAACGAGATGTCGTTGGGGTCACGGAATTTGTGACGCACATCCGGCCTCTTTAGCGATGTCGTTGCATGTGACACACACGAGCGACCGCTAACGATGCAAAATACTCACCAAATCATTAATTGTTGACACGTCGCCCGTTTCCCAAATATCGTTGTTTGGACGCAGGTTGTTCGTCGTTCCTGAGGCAGCACACATCGCTACGTGTGACACCCGAGGAACGACGAACAACACCGTACCTGCGCCCTCCGGCAACTAGGTGAGCATGCAGTTGCTCTCCGCTCCTCCGCTTCTATTGGACGCCTGCCATGTGATGTCACTGTGACGCTGCACAAACCGCCCCCTTAGAAAAGAGGCTGTTCGCCGGCCACAACGACGTCGTTAGGAAGGTAAGTATATGTGACGGGTACTAGCGATTTTGTCTGCCACGGGCAGTGATTTGCCCATGACGCACAAACGACAGGGGCAGGTGCGAACGCTAGTGACATCGCTAGCTATGTCGCAGCGTGTAAAGCCCCCTTTAAGCTAAATTCACAATTCTGATGAATTCTTGTTATTTAGAGGGCATTAAGTAAGCTGATGGCCCTATGGTGCTAGGTCCGACTTCTAACACCACAATCTGTTTCCTAAGGCAACCTGCTAAATTTTTAACGCAGTTTCATATCTAGATGGTAAAAATGGTATTAAAAACATCAGCACAAAACAACAATGCAAAGTATTTAGAAAGTTACTCTGCTTACGTGTAAATTTAAATTGTTCAATTTGTTTACAAGAAGAATTACACTTTAACCTTTATGATTTTTGACTATAAATGATGTTTTCTATTCCCTTCTCTAAAAGGCAATTTACCTCATAGGATGCTAAATAAAATGCTTCCCAAGTGGTGATTAAAACTGGCAATCACATACTACTCCAAATCCCTTCTATCTCATTTGGCATTGAGCATAAATGAAGAATCTAATTCTCCATCAATGTCACAGGCCACAGAAAACAACCGCTAACCAAATCAATTATGTAGAATGCTCTTACACAGTGAAAAATCTTGACAGCCTTAGTAAATAATCTAAAAAGCAATCTTTGAGATGGATTGCACATGTACTATCCTGCAAAACTCTCTAATGTTTACTTGAAAGATATAAAAAATATCCAGATTCAGCATTTCAGGAAATGAGAAAAATATGAAGGGAGAATAACAGCTAGGCATGAATTTACTGCAGACTTTGCTATCACAGATATAATGAAGTATTACATTTCATTCTTTCTATCATTCTGCAGGGTCAAAAATAATGATAAAATGATAAGAGACAATTTACAATACGTTTTAAACCAATGAAGAAATTATTGATTAGGTATCATTAGGTGATATAGGATGAGTGATGAAGCAGAAGATATGGCCACCTATTTACAAGTGATTACATTTATAAAAAAATCAATGTACTGTGGGAAAAAGCCAAGAAATCTGCACAATATTTTCCATTAATGAGTCATTTTAATACACACTACACTTTATGTACTGGGACAGCAAGGCACTAAGTCTGCTACATATTACCATATAAATTGTTACACAACATCGTGCGCTACTATATACGTATAACAATATTTTTATATATATATATATATATATATATATATATATAGATATAGAGAGAGAGAGAGAGAGCGAGAGAGAGAGAGAGAGAGAGAGAAAGAAAGAGAGAGTTGTGCTCAAAAGTTTACATACCCCGGCAGATTTTTTGCTTTCTTGGTCTTTTTTCAGAGAATATGAATGATGATGGCACGAAAACTTTTTTCCACTCATGGTTAGTGGTTGGGTATTGTCTAGTGAGACATAGACTGAGTCTCCCCTCTGTCGAGGAGTGATGCAGTGTCTAATTATGAAATCAAACCAAGGAAGGGTGCGGCATATGCAGGAAGTCAAAGGTCTGGAACCATAAACTGCACATATGGAATTGATGAGCTTATCGCATGCACTGATAGACAACCGCCTCAGATTGGCACGTGGTCCCTAGGTGATTTGTTAGGGTCAGATGAGAAAAATGATCATCAGACCACTCTCTCTGTTATCTGCATGGCTGACTAATAAAGAAGCGGTACAATGTCTGCAATCTAAAGGATGTACAGTGCCTACAAGTAGTATTCAACCCCCTGCAGATTTAGCAGGTTTACACATTCGGAATTAACTTGGCATTGTGACATTTGGACTGTAGATCAACCTGGATGTGTGAAATGCACTGCAGCAAAAAAGAATGTTATTTCTTTTTTTATTTATTTTTTTTTAAATTGTGAAAAGTTTATTCAGAGGGTCATTTATTATTCAACCCCTCAAACCACAAGAATTATGTTTGGTTCCCCTAAAGTATTAAGAAGTATTTCAGGCACAAAGAACAATGAGCTTCACATGATTGGATTAATTATCTCTTTTTCCAGCCTTTTCTGACTAATTAAGACCCTCCCCAAACTTGTGAACAGCACTCATACTTGGTCAACATGGGAAAGACAAAGGAGCATTCCAAGGCCATCAGAGACAAGATCGTGGAGGGTCACAAGGCTGGCAAGGGGTACAAAACCCTTTACAAGGAGTTGGGCCTACCTGTCTCCACTGTTGGAAGCATCATCCGGAAGTGGAAGGCTTATGGAACTACTGTTAGCCTTCCACGGCCTGGACAGCCTTTGAAAGTTTCCACCCGTGCCGAGGCCAGGCTTGTCCGAAGAGTCAAGGCTAACCCAAGGACAACAAGGAAGGAGCTCCGGGAAGATCTCATGGCAGTGGGGACATTGGTTTCAGTCAATACCATAAGTAACGTACTCCACCGCAATGGTCTCCATTCCAGACGAGCCCGTAAGGTACCTTTACTTTCAAAGCGTCATGTCAAGGCTCGTCTACAGTTTGCTCATGATCACTTGGAGGACTCTGAGACAGACTGGTTCAAGATTCTTTGGTCTGATGAGACCAAGATCGAGATCTTTGGTGCCAACCACACACGTGACGTTTGGAGACTGGATGGCACTGCATACGACCCCAAGAATACCATCCCTACAGTCAAGTATGGTTGTGGCAGCATCATGCTGTGGGGCTGTTTCTCAGCCAAGGGGCCTGGCCATCTGGTCCGCATCCATGGGAAGATGGATAGCACGGCCTACCTAGAGATTTTGGCCAAGAACCTCCGCTCCTCCATCAAGGATCTTAAGATGGGTCGTCATTTCATCTTCCAACAAGACAACGACCCAAAGCACACATCCAAGAAAACCAAGGCCTGGTTCAAGAGGGAAAAAAACAAGGTGTTACAGTGGCCTAGTCAGTCTCCTGACCTTAACCCAATTGAAAACTTGTGGAAGGAGTTCAAGATTAAAGTCCACATGAGACACCCAAAGAACCTAGATAACTTGGAGAATATCTGCATGGAGGAGTGGGCCAAGATAACTCCAGAGACCTGTGCCGGCCTGATCAGGTCTTATAAAAGACGATTATTAGCTGTAATTGCAAACAAGGGTTATTCCACAAAATATTAAACCTAGGGGTTGAATAATAATTGACCCACACTTTTATGTTGAAAATTTATTAAAATTTAACTGATCAACATAACTTGTTGGTTTGTAAGATTTATGCATCTGTTAATAAATCCTGCTCTTGTTTGAAGTTTGCAGGCTCTAACTTATTTGCATCTTATCAAACCTGCTAAATCTGCAGGGGGTTGAATACTACTTGTAGGCACTGTATATGTAACTCTGTGGGATTATCACATAAAATGTAAGAAATCGGCCTAAGATTGGTACGCAGACCCTAGGTAATTTGTATAAGGAAAGGTCCTGGTGTATGGGTAAATGACCAGTAAATATGGCTATGGTGGGCCTGCAGTGGTGGTATAGGTGAAAAGAGCGGGCTGTGATAATCCCACAGAGTTACATATACGTCCTTTAGCTTGCAGGTCCCTTAAGGTCCCTTTAAGACCTTTAGCTTCTTTATTAGTCAACCATGCAGATAAGAGAGTGAGTGGTCTGATGATGAGGTTATCGCATACAGTGATAGACAACCTCCTCAGATTGGCACGTGGTCCCTAGGTGATTTGTTTGGGTCAGATGAGAAAAATGATCATCAGACCACTCACTCTGTTATCTGCATGGTTGACTAATAAAGAAGCTAAAGGTCTTAAAGGGACCTTAAGGGACCTGCAAGCTAAAGGACGTATATGTAACTCTGTGGGATTATCACAGCCCACTCTTTTCACCTATACCACCACTGCAGGCCCACCATAGCCATATTTACTGGTCATTTACCCATACACCAGGACCTTTCCTTATACAAATTACCTAGGGTCTGCGTACCAATCTTAGGCCGATTTCTTACATTTTATGTGATAATCCCACAGAGTTACATATACATCCTTTAGATTGCAGACATTCTTTATTAGTCAGCCATGCAGATAACAGAGAGAGTGGTCTGACGATCATTTTTCTCATCTGCCCCAAACAAATCACCTAGGGACCACGTGCCAATCTGAGGAGGTTGTCTATCACTGTATGCGATAACCTCATTGATTCCATATGTGCAGTTTATGTTTCCAGACTTAAGCAGGCTTTACACGCTACGACATTGCTAGCAATTGCTAGCAATATCAAGCGTGTAAGCACCCGCCCCCGTCATGTGCGATATCGTGTGTTCGCTCCCGTAGCGAACATTATCGCTACGGCAGCGTCACGCGCACTTACCTGGTCAGCGGCATCACTGTGACTGCCGAACAATCCCTCCCTCAAGGGGGAGGGACGTTCGGCATCACAGCGACGTCACCGCGACGTCACTAAACGGCCGGCCAATCAAAGCGGAGGGGCGGAGATGAGTGGGGCGTAACATCCCGCCCACCTCCTTCCCTCCGCATTGCGGCCGGTGACAGGTAAGGAGATGTTCCTCGCTCCTGCGATGTGTGCTGCCGCAGGAGCGACGAACAACATCGATAATCAACCATTACTGATTTTTGGTTTTGGGACGACCTCTCTATGGTGAATGATTTTCACCATTTTTGAGGTCGCTTACGGTCGCTGGTAAGTGTCACATGCTGCGATATCGTTAATGACGCCGGATGTGTGTCACTAACAACGTGACCCCGAGGATAAAACATTAACGATATCGTAGCGTGTAAAGCCCCTTTTAGTGACTTCCTGCATATGCCACTCCCTTCCTTGGTTTGATTTCACCATTAGACACTGGATCACTCCTCAACACAGGAGACTCAGGCTATGTCTCACTAGACAATAGAACCCTTATCTATTCATTCTTAAGGCATATATCTGAAAGATCAACTAATACCTCCTGTGGATAATTGAAAATATACACGTAACTCATTAGATCGTTTGTCCGTGAAAAGACCCTTAAAGGGTCGAATCGTTGGACTTCTTCTTTTTTTGTTTCACATATGCCTTTTCAATAAATAGCGAGGGTTTTTTATCAATTTTTCTCCTCTTCATTTGGTGTGCCAAAGCTATTCTATAACTGTATCTCCACTGTATCTTTATTATTTTGCGATAAATAGTCTGGCCAAAGAACTAGAACGTTTTACCTATGCCTTTTTGAACTGTGTGCATGTGATATGATGTGATCAATGTGTAAATTTGAAACAAAGTTGTACTCATATTTGGAGGATTATTAGTATTGATGTCTCTAGTTGGCTATGAAAAACAACAGGAGGGGGGCCGTCATAGTCGGTTTACTGGGTTTCTGTGTATTACAGGGTGTTAAGAGGCTTGTCCCAAACCTATACGCGAGGAAGGAAAAATTGTGCTTGCACTGATACAAGCATTTAGGGTGTTAAGCGCCTATAAACCCAGACCTGGGAGCTTGGAAAGCTGGTATGGAAACGTGATTAATAGGAGATTGAGGAAAAATTCACGTCAAGAAAGGGAACAAAGAAAAAAGTTTTAAAGGGAACCTGTCAACACTTTTTTGGCCTATAAGCTGCGGCCACCACCACCAGGCTCTTATATACAGCATTTTAACATGCTGTATATAAGAGTCCAGGCCGGGGGTATAACATAAAAAATACTTACCTACCGGTCGCTGCGGTGGGCCTTATGGGTGTCTCTGCAAATTTTGGCCATCTTCGTCCTCTTCTGAAGCCTGGCTGCATGACGCGCTGCGTCATACACACTCGCCGCTCCTGCGCAGGCGCAGTACAATACTTTGATCTGCCCTGCTCAGGGCAGATCAAAGTGTGCCTGCTCAGGACCTGAATGCAGTCGAGTGTGTATGACATTGGACCCATCATGCACTGCGGCTAGAGAAGGAGCACAAAGATTTACAAAAGAGGCGGTGCCGGCACCGGACGACGGAGACGCCCATAAGGCCCACCACGCTACCGTTAGGTAAGTATTATAAAGTGTTTTTTATGTTATACCCCCGGCCTGGGCTTTTATATACAGCATGTTAGAATGCTGTATAAAAGAGCCCGATGGTGGTGGGCGCAGCTTAAACGCTGAAAACATGGTAACAGGTTCCCTTTAAGGGAAAATGGCTGTTCATTAGAACATGCATGGTAAAGACAAAGGACACTGAAAGAATTTGACCAAGGAGGGGAGGTGGGAAGAAACCACATGTTGGATGTCTCAATAGGGGAAAATACTTTTAATGTTTTAGTATACCCAGCATAATTACTTGTTAATGTAATACTTGGTAATTTTTATTTTTTTTAGAAGAGGACAATGGAGCTCCCCCACAAGTGACCGCATTTTGGAAACTAGACCCCTCAAGGAATTTATCTAGATGTTTAGTGAGCCCCAATGGGCTCTACAGAAGTTGATAATGTTGAGCCATGAATACATTTTTTTTTACCACAAAACTGTTACTTGAACCAGGTAGCTATTTTTTCACAAGGGTATCAGGAAAAAATGCACTATAAAACGTATTGTGCAATTTTTCCTGAGTACACAGATATCTCATACCATATGTGGTGGAAAGTAATTGTTTGGGCACACAGTGGGGCTCAGAAGAGAAAGAGCGTCATTTCACAGCAAAATTCAGGAGAAATTGCACAATACATTTTATGGTGCATTTTTTCCTGATACCCTTGTGGGAAAAAAAGCTACCTAGTTGAAGCAACAGTTTTGTGGTAAAAAAAAATATATTTTTTTTCACTGCTCAACGTTATAAACTTCTGTGAAGCCCCCAGGGGTTCAAAGTGCTCACCAAACATCTAGAAAAATTATTTGAGGGCTCTAGTTTCCAAAATGGGGTCACTTGTGGGGGAGCTCCATTGTTTAGGCACCTCAGGGGGGTCTTCAAACCCGACATGACGTCCGCTAATGAGTGCAGCTAATTTTTAAAAAATTCAAATGGCGCTCCTTCCCTTCCGAGCTCCGCCGTGCGCCCAAACAATTGATTTTTACCACATAAGGGGTATCAGCGTACTCAGGAGAATTGCACAATAAAATGTATGTTGCATTTTCTCTTTTCTCCCTTGTGAAAATGCAAAATTTTATGGCTAAAGTAACATTTTTGTGTTAAAAACTAAAATTTTCATTTTTTCCTTCCACATTGCTTTGGTTCCTGTGAAACACATGAAGGGTTAATGAACTTGTTGAATGTGGTTTTGAGTAGTGTGAGGGGTGCAGTTTTTAGAATGGGGTCACTTTTGGGTATTTTCTGTCACCTCGGCCTCTAAAAAGTCACCTCAAATGTGATGTGGTCACTAAAAAAATGATTTTGTAAATTTTGTTGGAAAAATGAGAAATTTTTGACTGAACCTAAACTGCTTCTTCCTAAGAAATTTTCAGGGGAGCGCAGCCGCTTTGTTGCTTTTAGGGATGCATGTAAGCGGTATTTTCTGTTATTTCACCACTCCTCTGGGGGTGAGGCACAGTGCGTGGGAATTATTGTCTCACTTTTGAGTGGGGATACACAAGTGTGGAACTTTTCCCTACAAATATTTTTCAGGGGGTATCTGAGAGGATCAAAGAGACTTTGGTCATGTATGAAACTCTTCCATCCCTGGTGTGTGCCATGTCGCTAGTAATCTAGATTGATCACTGTTTCAGGCAAAGGTCTCATAATGCCAGGACTCTCTGGGAGGGAGTATCGGTATTGTCTTTACCTCACTCGAGCCTTTGCAGCTTGGAGGGATGTCCCTTGGGAGAATAGGCTTTTTCTCAGCTAGAAGGAGAGGATCTGGCTTTTGCTGTGGTAAAATGGGTCAAAAAACCTTTTCGTCCAGGTGGGCTGGGGGATTTCCCTCTGCAACAGTGAGATCATGATCTCCACCTGCTGCTCCTCATCACGGGAGGAGTAAGACCAAAGACTAAAGTACAATTTACAGGCCTCTTTTAACATCAAAAATTTGTTTCTAGCCCCTACAAACTTGTCTGGGAGAGAAATCTTGGGCTCTGGGTGCAGAATCCTCAAATTTAGGAATCTGCAATCGCAGCTGCTGATGCTGAACAGTTAAATAACATTTCTGTGAGAGTCAGAATTCTTGCTGGTTGGTAGGTGATCAAATACTTATTTAATGCAATAAAATGCAAATTAATTATTTATATATCTCACAGTGTGGTTTTCTGTATTTTTGGGAGATTCTGTCTGTCACAGTTGAATTGTACCTAAGATATACATTACAATCCTCTCCATTCTTTGTTGGTGGGAAAACTTGCAAAATCAGCATTCTTTTCCCCAGTGTACCCTTATAGGCCCGCTTCACACGCACGTGTTTCCGGTACGTGTTAGTTCCGTGCCCGCATGTAGCGGAGACACGGGCACACGTAAACCCATTAAAGTCAATGGGTTTATGTGCACGCAAGTGTGCAGCCATTGGCCCGTGCCTCCGTGTGGAGCAGACGTGAGCCCGTGTGCTCCCCACGGAAGCATGTCCATGTTCCTCTGGCAGCACGGGTGTCACACGGCCCGCACACGTACCACACGGATGTAGTGTGGATGCGGTCCCATGTGACACGCGCTGGAGAAAACTCACGTGTCAGAGAAAAAAAAAAAACTTTACTCACCTTCTCCTGCCCTCCTGTCACTTGCTGCCGACCGCCGCTCATTATGCTCATTTAACATTCACTCTTCACTGCGGCAGAAGCGGCAGCAGCGGGGAGTCGGCAGGGCTTGAGACGAAAGATCAGCACCACGGACAGCAACCCCAGGGACAGGTGAGTTGAAAGTTCTCGTTCTCCGTGTGTTATCACGGATAACACACGGAGAACACACATAGTGCCATAAACACGGCACACGGAGGGGAAAATGCACCTTTGACACGTCCGTGAAAATCACGCACATGTTTCACGGACGTGTGAAGGGGGCCATAAGCAGTGTATATTGAAGTCTCTATACAGCCATTTGTTTAATGTACATTTGGTTTACTGCAAATATACAAACACACAGTTATTACTGCTAACATATGTTTTTTTTAAATTTTCCTAACTGGCATGTCTTGAGCTCATAAAAAGTTAGCGTGCAATTGCTTCATAGTTTTATCTAACACTCTTTCTTGCATTTCTTTTGATACTTTTGGCCATAGATTTCCAGTAAAACAAGCATTCCTAGTTGAAGTTCAAGTTTTGAAGCTAGAAGCCATCCTGTCCTGAATCTGCGATAAATACTGGTCCAATTTAGGATTTGCCAAAAGAGAGATGAGATCATATAGAGGCAGCTTGATTCCATTACACAGTGAAAAAAAATCTGTTCCTAAGCAAAGCTGTAAAATCACAGAGCCTACTTATCTGCTATCATCATGTGGATGTTTTACTTGCCTTTAAGAGCTGGTAATAGAAGTAGTTCTATTTTATTTCCAATGCCTCTCTACAGTGACACAGTCACAAAACTTTGCTTCTAAATGCTCCCCTAACTGAAAAATAAGCAAAACTGAGTAAGGCTAAAGGGTATTTTACATGCTGCGATCTTGCTAGCGAGATCGCTAGCTGGCGTACCCGTCCCCGTCTGTTGTGCGACACGGTCAAATTGCTGCCTGTGGCGCACAACATCGCTTACACCCATCACATGGACTTACCTTCCCTGCGACGTCGCTCTGGCTGGCGAACCGCCTCCTTTCTAAGGGGGCGGTTCGTAGAGCGTCACAGCGACGTCACACGGCATGCGTCGAATAGAAGCGGAGGGGCGGAGATGAGCGGGACGTAACATCCCGCCTACCTACTTCCTTCCGCATTGCCGGTGGACGCAGGTAAGGAGATGTTCGTAGTTCCTGCGGTGTCACACATAGCGATGTGTGCTGCCGCAGGACCGATGAACAACATCGTACCTGCAGCAGTAACGATATTTTGAAAAGGAGCAACGTGTCTACGATCATCGATTTTCAACGATTTTGCAATCATTGATTGTCGCTCCTTGGCGTCACACGCTGCGATGTCGTTAACGGCGCCGGATGTGCATCACTAACGATATGACCCCGACGATATATCGTTAGCGAGATCGCAGCGTGTAAAGCACCCTTAAGTTCACATGTCTAGTAGTTATTTTATTGTGACATTTGGGGCTCATCTGATGGCCCCTGTCACTTTCATGATGGAGCTCCTGTGAATGGCGGCTGAGCACCGGTACTCCCAGGAGATCAGCATTTCTGCTAAGAGTGGTTCTGATGCACCACTCTAAACAGCACAAGCAATCGGACTGTGTCACCTTCAAGTCCCTTAAGGCAACTAGTAAAATCAATAAAGAGTGTAAAAAAAAAACCTATGAAAAAATAAAAAAACACAATTTCAAATTACCCCTTGTTTGCCCCATTGAAAATAAAACAATAATAATAATAATAATAATAAATACACATATTTGGTATCACTGAGTTTAGTAATGCCCAATTTATCAAAATATAAAATAAATTAAATCTGATTGGTTAAAGAGAAACGAGAAAAAATCAAAACGCAAACATTACAGTTTTTAGGTCACCGTCACAGTGCATTTAAATGAAATAAGAGGCAATCAAAACATTGTATCTACCCAAAAATGGTATAAATAAAAATGTCAGCTCAGAACACAAACAATAAGCCATCACAGCTCCAAATCCCAAAAAAATGAGAACACAATGGATCTTGGAAAATGGTGACTAAAGCACAGTTCTTTTGAACAATATTTGAACCAGTGTCACAGTAATAGATACTCAAGGCTCATTAATGCACTTATGGTCAAAGTAAATCCATCTCGTTTGATCACTCAGAAGACCAGACTATGGAGCAATGCAAGAAAGAGGCCTCCTTTATATTATTATCAATCAGTCTTAGGCCTCCTTCACACGTCGATGTGTCCAGTACGTGTGAGGTCCGATTTCACGCATCCCGGAGACACGGACACATGTAGAACAATTAAAATCAATGGGCCTAAGCACACGTGCGTGTTTTCATATGGACCGTGTGTCCATGTGGAGCATACATGAGTCCGTGTGCTCCACACGTAGACAAATCCCGTTTTTCTCTGGCAGCATGGGTGACACATGGACCACACGGGGCGTACACTTATGTGATCTCTGTGACACCAGTGTGACAAGTACCAGAGAAAACACTGTGTCTGTGAAATAAAATGTTTTTTTTATACTCACCGGTCTCCACCGCTAATGTCTCCGGACACAGCAGCACCCTGGACAGGTAAGTATAGAAATTCATGCTGTTCGTGTGCTATGAAGATGTCACATGGCTAGCACACTGTGAACACACTCTGAACACCCACACGGGTACACGCAGACACATTCGCACCTACACCATGGACCGTGCAAAACGTGTGTGTTTTGCACGGACGTGAGAAAGTGACCTTAGAGGGGTTCTAAAATGTAAGTAAATGTTTAAAAAGGTTTCCTAATGATACAAATGTTGAAAAATTTCTCTGTGCTATATTAAATGGGATGTTCTGAAAAATAAGTAATTGGCCGTGTTTCTTTATCCGTATTAATATTGTCACTCAACCTGCATTGTAGTCACATGTTGCATAGATGTTGCAAATTTTGGGGGAGAATTAGGTCCATTAAAAATTAACTTAAAGAAACATAAAATTCAGGCAAAGACTCATTATAACAGACATCATGCATGCTAGGACCGCTGGAGTAAGATGCATCTTATTCACTCAGATGCTCATGCTACATAGACAAGGAGGGGCATATTACAAGTGCCGTATGCCTCCAGCAGCCGTGTACCCCAGTCTAGGACTGGAATACATTTCTGGAGTATGCTATGCCACTAAAGTGCCATAACTTTTCATTAATTTGATGCGGAGACATAACCATGCCCTGTACTGCCATGTTCTGCCTATAGCGTAGGACTTGTCCAATATATTGTGACTTATAGAGGTGTTTACACCAGATTTCAGGCATAATCACCTTAATGAATTGGCCCCATAGTGTTAACCTTTGTTCACTCGTACATTTGTATTAGATTTGATAAGTGGTTTAATGGGTGACGGTTTTAAGTAGATAACTCCTGCATCAAACACATGTGGCCATGTGCACATGTTGAGTATTTGGTGTGTTGGGTTTTTTTTCAGTATTTGTAGCCAAAAGTAGGAGTTGAACAATTAGAGGAAAAGTATAATAGAAACACGGACACCACTTTGACATTTTTTTACCCACTCCTCATTTTGGCTTAGAATATTAGGTAAAAAACTCACCAAATACTCAACGTGTCCACGTGGCCTAAACTATTTAATTCCATTACAACTGCAGACGTGTTTTGCTGGATCGGTTTGTTTCATTGGTCTCGTCAGTGGTCTGTGGCCGCCTTCAGGAGGAGTTGATTCACAAGCCTAATTGTCAGATTACTCAGATAACTTGGATTTGTCGTAGACCGCCACTCAGTTTGCCTCATCCAATCTGCAAGATGAACAGAGCGAGTGCTTATCAATGTTAATCATCTAGGGTGACCTATACAATCATAAGACCTTAGAGTCACTCAACTGTGACACTGCCAGTAATAAAAATAAAAATCTGCAATCTCACTACCAAAAACAAGTAAGAAAAATCCAGGAAACTATTCATCTTTAATAATAAGTTCATGTGAAAATGAAGCACTTAGAAATAAGTATTTTACCTTGATTGTTTTATGTAAAACATATGTAATTAATCTTCTGGTAATAATTAATATTGTCAACTAAACTATATTACACAATGTTTCAATAAACTTACCGGAACAATTTTAAAAGAGTCTTTGAAAATGTAATTATACATTTCAAACAATTAACCCCTTGATGACAGCCATAACTTTTATACTTTTCCATCAATATTTGTGACATTCACTGAGCAGTAAAAATGACCTGGTAACATTATTCTCCAGATCAGTGCAACTATAGCTATACTAAATTGTATTGTTATTTCAGTGCCTTAACAATTTTGGATTTGTTTTTTTAGATGCCACCAAGGGCTCTTTCAGACACCCATGATCCTAAGTCCGATCTTAGATTGCAATGCACAGCCTGGGTGTGTGTCTCCTGCCATGAGTGTAAGGCTATGTTCACATTTCCGTTGTTTAGGATCAGTCACAATCCGCCGCTCTGATAAACAACAAAATCCATTTAGCGGATTCCGTTATTCCCATATACTTGTATGAGCGGCGGATTGCGACTGATGCCCTTGCGTTGCATCCGCCGCCCAACTGATCAGTCGTGTAATGACTGACCGTCGGGCGGCAGGAACGCAGCATGTAACTTTTTTTTGAGCAGCGGAATCCTTTTGTTTTCACTGCGCATGCTCAGATCTTGTGTTCAATCATTCAAATCAATGTCTCTCTCTCGGCGGCCGAACAATCAGCTGATCGCCCAGCGGCCAGCTATTGTGAACGATCGCTCTCATAAATGCCGGCTGCGGGAGATCAGCTGATCACTCTCAAAAGCCGTCCGCCAGGCGATCAGCTGATCATTCACAATAGCTGGCCGCCGGCTCTTGAGAGCGATCAGCTGATCTCCCGGCGGCTGGCTTTTGAGAGCGATCAGCTGATCGCTCTCGCTTTCTCATGACAATTTTTGTCACCCATTGTACAATGCCTCAGTCACAAGCGTCAAGCAATGCAGGTGACTGATGAAAAAAAAACAGAAATGTGAACATAGCCTAAAAGGTGGACAGTGCCCCACGGTGTAAATATGCTCTGTTTTACGTATTTACTGTCATATGCTATAAATGCATGTATGATTTTTAAGTGTTTTAGGAAAGAATACCCTTAGGTTGCAGCAGAGTAGGATCGTTCAATAGGTTACCAAAGGTTGTATCAGCGGTCAGGTTAGCCAGCGGCAGAATGAGTTTAGAAGAGGTGCTAGATAAGATAAGGTTACAGTAGTTATGGGAAGAGTGAAAAATGGCAGAGTGAATGGTTGGAAGGGGAACTCCAAAGGAGGTCAGTCAATAAGTGGATTCAAAGTGAGAAGATGTGGCCTCAGTGCTATTGTCGAACCCCAAGGTAACCTCTGGAGGTATGGAGCCTAGAGCTCACCCCTGTAGACTTATAAAGTTGCCCGGCTAGAGCACGATCAGACCCCAATAGCAGATGAAGGTGTGCGGTATTAGGGAGAAGGAGGTACAGACCCTGGAGTATTTAGGACGTGGTCCAAGATGGCGGGGGTCAGCACGAAGAGTAGTACCCAACAGAGAGAGGAAGGAAGGCCATGTCTGTCATAATGGTGCGAAGGATAAGAGGGGTGAGGGACACTGGAGTGAAGCAGCAAGGAGGTGTCATACACCCAGCCCAAATCAGCCCCACACACAGAGTCTCCTTGCAGATTTAAAGCAGTGGCCGCAAGGCCCAAGATCAGCCCCCTCCTTCATGAGCGTGAAAGCTTTATATACATTTATAAAGCTTGCACATTTGGTTTGACATGTGCAGCCTGTGTGTGCATTGTGATCTGAGATCGGACGGAGGATCATGGTCGTCTAAAAGAGCCCTAGGAGAGATAGGTGGAGACTCAAGCAACCATCACCACAAAAACATATGGGAAATAGTGATGGGTGGACCCAGACTGTAAATGTTCAGATCCTTGCGGTTTCAAACTTACCCGAGTGCCTGGGCAATGGATTCTAGGTGTTGATCCGGATTCAGCAACTCAGGAAATAAATAAATAAATAAATAAATAAATAAAGGAAAAATAAAGAAAATAAGAATGAAGCAAGTGCTTCATACTTACCGAGGCTCTGTTGCGGCTGTACACTGCTCCCGCGGCCACACATTCACTTCCAGGGCCGCTTACTACCTTCATTGCATATGCACTGCTTTCCCCACCCACCAGCCATCCTGGTGTCTGTGATTGGTCGCAGTTTGACGTGTCCACAGCCTGTGTGACAGCGTCTGCCTATAATCAATCCCAGGTGCTGTCTGCAGGTCTATATCGTACAGTAAAAATAAATAAAAAATTGCCAAAGGGTCCCCCTATGATACCCAGTACAGATAAAGCCTATGGCTACAGGCTGCAGCCCACAGCTGTGCACTTATCTTGGCTGTGTATCAAAATAGGAGGAACCGCATGCGACTTTTTTTAAAAGAAATTATTTAAATAAATAATTAAAAAAAAAAAAACAGCATGTGGTCCCCCCAATTTTGATACCCGGCCAAGATAAAGCCCGACAGCTGGGGCTGGTATTCTCAGGCTGGGGAAACCCATGCTTATTAGACTGCCCCCCAACCTAAAAATAGCAGCCTGAACCCGCCCAGAATTATCCCGGAACTTTACCTGGCTCCTCCTGATTGCCCAAGTGCGGTAGCAATTGGGGTAACAAGGGGTTAATAACAGAACACAGGTGTCACTAAGTCATAGATTGGTAATGGAGAGCTTCTATGAGACTCCACTCATTACTAATCTGTAAGTGAAAGTAAATAGACACCAAAAAAATCATATATTTGAAATAAAATACAAAAAAACACTCTCTTACACCTCTTTATTAACCCCAGAACTACCCCTGCAGGTTAGACGTAATCCACATGAGGTGTCACAATGATTCCAGCTCTGCTACATATCAGAAGTCATAGAGTGTGAACATGGAACTTCAGGCAGAGACTGAGCCGTGTGATCACTGGTGACGACACTCAGGTGATTTGCTGTCACAGCTGGAGGTTCCCATGGTCCCCCAACTGTGACTGCAGGTAACCTGAACTCAGGTGACCTCAGTAACATCAATAACCTCACTTCACGTGTAACCTGCATCTCCTGGCAGAAAACTGCAGGGTTTTTTGCCAAGAGATGAAGATATGGTGCTGAAATTTTCCACCATATTCCTGAACCCAATCTACACCTCCTGGTGAAAACCACATCACTACCACATTTTGCTGCATGTGGGTTTTTTGCCAGGGGCTGTAGATTGGGTGCATGAATATGGTGTAAGAAGTTCATCACATAATCTATATTTCTTGGCCCAAAAAACAAAAATGCAAAAAAAAAATGTTTTGATTCTATTTCAGTGCAGTTTTTTTGCCAGGAGGTGCGAATTTGGTGCTGAAATGTCTGCACCAGATTTCAGCACCAAATTTTCACCACGTGGCAGAAAAAAACAAACAACATTTTTTTATGCATTTTTGGGTGAAGAGATGCAAATTTGGTGATGAAGTATTTCCACTATATTCATGCACCGAATCTACACCTGGCAAAAAAATGCATCGAACCTGCTTGTGGTATGATGTGGTAGTGATGCGATTTTTTTTGGCTAGGAGGTGTAGAATGGGTGCAGGAATATAGTGTAAACATTTCAGCACCAAATCTGCATCTCTTGGCAAGAAAACGTAGTTTTCTGCCAGGAGATGCAGGTGAGTTCACTGAGTTAATGAGGTCACCTGAGGTCCTCTGAGGTTAGGTTACCTGCGGGCACAGGTGGAGGACTCAAGCTGTGACTGCAACTAACAGGAGTGATGTCGCCACTGATTGTGGCAGCTCATTCATCACTGTGATTTATATGTAGTAGAGCAAGCATGAATCATTGTGGGACCTCGTGTGGCTTGCAGTCATATGAAAAAGTTTGGGCACCCCTATTAATGTTAACCTTTTTTCTTTATAACAATTTGGGTTTTTGCAACAGCTATTTCAGTTTCATCTATCTAATAACTGATGGACTGAGTAATATTTCTGGATTGAAATGAGGTTTATTGTACTAACAGAAAATGTGTAATCCGCATTTAAACAAAATTTGACCGCTGCAAAAGTGTGGGCACCCTTATCAATTTCTTGATTTGAACACTCCTAACTACTTTTTACTGACTTACTAAAGCACTAAATAGGTTTTGTAACCTCATTGAGCTTTGAACTTCATAGGCAGGTGTATCCAATCATGAGAAAAGGTATTTAAGGTGGCCACTTGCAAGTTGTTCTCCTATTTGAATCTCCTATGAAGAGTCGCATCATGGGCTCCTAAAAACAACTCTCAAATGATCTGAAAACAAAGATTATTCAACATAGTTGTTCAGGGGAAGGATACAAAAACTTGTCTCAGAGATTTAAACTGTCAGTTTCCACTGTGAGGAACATAGTAAGGAAATGGAAGAACACAGGTACAGTTCTTGTTAAGCCCAGAAGTGGCAGGCCAAGAAAAATATCAGAAAGGCAGAGAAGAAGAATGGTGAGAACAGTCAAGGACAATCCACAGACCACCTCCAAAGACCTGCAGCATCATCTTGCTCCAGATGGTGTCAATGTGCATTGGTCAACAATACAGCGCACGTTGCACAAGGAGAAGCTGTATGGGAGAGTGATGCGAAGGAAGCCGTTTCTGCAAGCACGCCACAAACAGAGTCGCCTGAGGTATGCAAAAGCACATTTGGACAAGCCAGTTACATTTTGGAAGAAGGTCCTGTGGACTGATGAAACAAAGAGTGAGTTGTTTGGTCATACAAAAAGGCGTTATACATGGAGGCAAAAAAAATGGCATTCCAAGAAAAGCACTTGCTACCCACAGGAAAATTTGGTGGAGGTTCCATCATGCTTTGGGGCTGTGTGGCCAATGCCGGCACCGGGAATCTTGTTAAAGTTGAGGGTCGCATGGATTCAACTCAGTATCAGCAGATTCTTGACAATAATGTGCAAGAATCAGTGACGAAGTTGAAGTTACGCAGGGGATGGATATTTCAGCAAGACAATGATCCAAAACACCGCTCCAAATCTACTCAGGCATTCATGCAGAGGAACAATTACAATGTTCTGGAATGGCCATCCCAGTCCCCAGACCTGAATATCATTGAAAATCTGTGGGATGATTTGAAGCGTGCTGTCCATGCTCGGCGACCATCAAACGTAACTGAACTGGAATTGTTTTGTAAACAAGAATGATCAAATATACCTTCATCCAGGATCCAGGAACTCATTAAAAGCTACAGGAAGCGACTAGAGGCTGTTATTTTTGCAAAAGGAGGATCTACAAAATATTAATGTCACTTTTATGTTGAGGTGCCCATACTTTTGCACCGGTCAAATTTTTTTGAAATGCAGATTGCACATTTTCTGTTAGTACAATAAACCTCATTTCAATCCAGAAATATTACTCAGTCCATCAGTTATTAGATATATGAAACTGAAATAGCTGTTGCAAAAACCCAAATTGTTCTAAAGAAAAAAGGTTAACATTAATAGGGGTGCCCAAATTTTTTCATATGACTGTACGTCAGAGCTGCAGGGGTGTTTTGGCGTTAATAAAATGGTGAAAGAGGGTGCTTTATAGTATTTTATTTTAAATAAAGGATTTTTTTGGTGTTTGTGTTTATGTACTTTGACTTACAAATTAGTAATGGGGGATCTCAAAGACCCCCCACATTACTAATCTAGGGTTTAGTGACAGCTGTGGGCTGCTGTTAACCTCTTATTACCTTGATTGCCACTGCACCAGGACAATCAGGAAGAGCCAGGTAAAGTGCTGGGATTTCCGCATCTAAGGCCTCCTTCACACGTCAGTGATTCTGGTACGTATGTGCTTTTTTTTATACGTACCAGAATCACTGACATACGCAGACCCATTAAAATCAATGGGTCTGCTCACACATCAGTGATTTTTCACTGAACGTGTCTCCATGCAGCGTACACCCGTGGCCGTGATTCTGCATGGAGACAAGTCAGTTTTTTTCTGGCATCACTGATGACCCACGGACCACACTATGGTGTGATCCGTGTGAAATCCGTGAAACACGTACCAGAAAATCACAGACATATTAAATATTAAATATTTTCAACTTACCTTGCCTGTGATTCGCTCTGCAGCCTCCGCTCTCTGCAGCTCCTGCCTGGCTCATGAATATTCATGAGAGCAGGAATAGTCGACCAGGAAGTAGCTGCTGAGAGCGGTGGGCAAACGCTGCAGAGCCAGAGACTTCAGCACCATGGACAGCAGGAGCGAAGGCAGGTGAGTAATGTCCATTTGCAATCACGGATCACGGATTGCACATGGACAACCCACGTGTGCCGTGAATCACGGAACACGGAGGGACAAGTGCGTGTTTTACATGTCAGTGAAGAACGTCAGTGTTTTTCACTGACGTGTGAAACGGGCCTAATGGATGCGACAATTCTGGGCAGCTGCAGGCTGCTATTTTTAGGTTGAGGGGGTGGCCAATAAGCACTGGTCTCCCCAGCCTGAGAATACCAGCCCCCAGCTGTTAGGCTTTATCTTGGCTGGGTATCAAAATTGTTGGGACCGCACGTCTATTTTTAATTATTTATTTACATAAACCACATGTGGTTCCTCTTATTTTGATACACAGCCAAGATAAGAACACGGCTGGGGGCTGCAGCCTGTAGCCGTGGGCTTTATCTGTGCTGGGTATCAGAATATGCGGGCACACTATGCCAATTTTTTTATTTATTTACTTTTACTGTACGATAGACTCGCAGACCGGATCTGTGATTGGAAGTGTCAGACACACTGTCACTTAGGGTGCGGGTGCATCTGACTGCAACCAATCACAGACGCTGGTGGGCAGGGAAAGCATTGCACATGCATGAACGATAATGAACGTCCCCAGAAGTGAATGAGCGGTCTGGAAGCAGTGTACAGCCGTGACAGAGCCTCAATAAATATGAAGGGTTTGCTACCATCCCCTTTTCCCTTTTACCAACATTTTTAATCGCCAGATTCTGGCGCTTATAGACTTATATGTTAAAAACCAGATAACAAGGACCCGCCAGTCTCAGTTATCTGCGAGTCTGCTCATCCCTACGGAGGAATACTTCAGTGAATATACTGCTTTTTTATTTTAAACAAGTATGTGACTGTATATTTTGCTATGATCTGCAAGAAATCTGAAGCATTGTGCACAACACAGGGATTTAATTTTATTCTCCTCTATTAAATTCAGAAGGGAAAATCCACAATGAATCCTTGTTTGTTTTGCATCAGAAATTGATTTAAAACTTCCAGTATACATGGATAAGATTTTTTTGAACTTTCATACAAATGGATCAAAGAAGAAAGCCACAGATGTGAGGCCAACTCTCCATTCCCGGCAGTGTGTGTCAGGGCCCCGTACTCGTGATTAGTGCAGGTTCCAGCACTGGGACCCACATCTATCACGCATTTATGGAATATCCAGTTGATATGCTATGAATGATCCAGATGAGATAGCCCTCTAATATGAAACTTAATTATATGTCCAAATGAAAACTGGTAGTATTTTACCACATTCAGATTTTATCTGTATGACTAGTTCTATCTGGATGTAGAATATCATTAAGTTCATACAAGAGACTGTACCTTGTTCAGATTTTTCCTTACAAAAGACATTATACAAACCCTGATGCCAATTGTAGCATTTTTGCATTTTTTTATGGAATCGCTTTGTTAGGAAAATGTATAATATTATCAGTAGTTATATGTTTAAGACTTCAAAACGATACATTTCCTGCTATAGGGAAAAAAGAATGAAAGATTTGTTACTGAGGGTTTTTCTTTTATATTTCTTGGGTCAGACTTAAAGAAATCTCCAATATTGGTTGCTATGGGCTATACATCTACTTTGCTTTCTATGGGCTTTGAAAGGTGCGCTCGTGTATTTTAATCAATGCGAAAGTGAACTCAGGTAGCAGAAAAATAAAAAGGGCCGTGATAGTCAGACCTCCACAACCATGCTAGAGGCCCGGTCTTTTCATGACTGCCACAGCTCAAAGTTGTATGGAGTGAAAAGTGATAGCTTTGAGAATCACCCTGTAGTAATGACGCTACATAGAGGGGAAAGTGGCTTGGTTTTTTGTATTATGTTATTCATTTGGAATACAAACGCGCCTTTGTAGAGAGCGATGCCAAGGATCTTCACTAAATAAATCATAACAACAACGCAGCACGGCGACTTACAAACTGCCTTCCCTAGCGTGGCTTCTGAAAACAGTTTCTTTTAGAAAATGCTACGGTAATGTAAACAGTATTTCTCAAGAATCCTCCAGGGAAAAGCCTTAGTATTCGGAAAGTAGAAATATCTTTATTTGCTGCACAGAATACATAAGGTAGTTCATCACTCAAAAATTACTCTATCGTGAGTTGTACCGAATGCTAAACTATACAACTGATTACATGACACTT
The DNA here is from genome assembly GCF_048569485.1 of Anomaloglossus baeobatrachus. Lineage (NCBI taxonomy): Eukaryota > Metazoa > Chordata > Amphibia > Anura > Aromobatidae > Anomaloglossus > Anomaloglossus baeobatrachus. Next base: position 786,182,536 of record NC_134353.1, read on the forward strand.
TTGATAATGCAGTGAATGAAGAAAATCTCATTTGTAAAAATAAAACCTATGTAACAATGTGTAAAACATAGCCTGCAATGAAAGTGACCTGTCCCTAGGAATTTCAGTAAAATGCTTATTTTTCGGTGTGGCTTTTTTAAGATTCCCCGTTCACAGTCTAACCTCTATGATGGCACGAGTCTACGGTACAAAGTGTCTACATCCTCCTAGGATTAAAAATATCCAAATTTGTTACAGTGAATTTATCATTGGCATACCTTGCGGCTCCATAACAAATGTTGCCTCTTGTAATCATCTCTACCCAAACATTGTATGTTAACCTCTTGATTAACGCTCGTTTTCCTTGAGGCAACACATACTATGATGTCGTAATCATTGAAATCAATATACATTTAATGTTTTTCAAACATGCCTGAAAATTGTAAAAGCAGAAAGCTACTCCCTATGTAGACATACTGTTTAGGTGAAAGGAAGGTTCTTTAGCTTGTCATATCTGTGTATTATCAGCTTCAATTAGACCCTTGGCTGTACCGATAAGCAGTGCCCTTGGCTCTGCTCTTTGTGACCTTTGCTTTATTTGGGTACAAGCAATTTTAATCCAAAGAAAAGAAAAAAATAAGCTCAGCATTCCAAGCAAATAGTAAGCTGAAGGTCCTCATGCAGCTAGTGATACTGCTCCACGGATCGGTGGGCTGGTTCCCACACTTGTAGACAACTGGATAAAAAGTAGATCCAGCTCCAATATGAAATGTATAAAAAGTCACTATTTAATCGTCATAAAAGCACGTAGCAGAGATAATAAGTTTAAAAAGGAAACACCACCTATGCGTTTCAAACCCATTGCGGCTTCTTAGCCTATTTTTATCATAGTTTGTTAAAGTATATCTTATTCAATTGAAGAGAATGTACAGGCCAAACACTGCCTAAAACATGAAAGCTACAATTCTCCCTAATTGCAATCAAGACTGCTGAAGAGCAGTCAGATGTGCAGTACAACACCAAGATATGGTAGGTACACAATAGCTAGTGCTCTGGGTGGTCTGTGGTAGATATTGTGATAGACGTAGAGTGAGGCGTATGGATTCATGAATTCAAAATGAAAATTAAGCATTTACTTGATCTGCGTGAAACAATGAGCCAAAGTTTCAGTCCCATGACCGTGATCAATGCCGCCTAGAGATATAGATTAGTATGGGCTGATGTAGCTTCTCTTCTGATGATATTATTTGAACACCTAAATATCTAGTACAGTCCTAAAATTCTTTGGTGTCCACTAGTGATGGGCTGACTCACAGATAACCGGAATTGGCAGGTCTAACCAGATTTAAAAAAAAAAAAAAAAACCGCTTCCAGCCCGGTATTGATCCCAGATATCTGGCTGGACGCCAGTCCCCATATAAGTCGATGGGAACCAGAATCAAGCACTTAAAAATGGTGGTAGAAGGGATAGAGGGATTATAGCAAGTGCACTATATTTACTGAGTCTCCAGCATGGCTGTAAAGGCTTCCGGGCCGCTCACTCTACTTGCGGGGCCACTCATCAGCATCATACATATTCCCTGTTCCCATGTCCACCGGCAGTCCTGGCGTCTGTGATTGGTTGCAATCAGATAGTGCGTGTCTGACTGCTTTCAATCACAAGCCCTGTCTGCGGGTCACTGTAGACTGGTGCTAAAATAAATAAATAAAAAAATTGTTGTAGGGTCCTCCCATATTATGATACCCAGCACAGATAAAGCATATGGCTAAAGGCTGCAGACCCCAACTGTGCCCTTATCTTGTCTGTGTATCAAAATAAGAGAAACCACCTGCGGCTTTTTTCTTCTTTTTTTTAATTATTTAAATAAATAATTTTAAAAAATGCCATGTGGTACCTCCCAGTTTTGATACCCAGCCATGATAAAGCCAACAGCTGGGAGCTGATATTCTCTGCCTGGGGAGACCCATTCTTATTGGGCCCTCCAGCATAAAAATAGCAGCCTGAAGCCACCCAGGATTATCGCATTCATTAGACGTGACAATACTGCAACTTTATCCAACCAATCCCGATTGCCCTGGTGTGGTGGCAATCAGGGGAATAAGGGGTTAATAACAGCCCACAGCTGCCCCTAAGCTCTAGACTAGTAATGGGAGGCATTTATGTGACCCTCCATTACTAATATGTAAGTGAAAAGAATTAAAAACAAAATCACCCAAAAAATGCTTTATTTGAAATTAAATACAAAAAAACCACTCTTTTCCCCAATTTATTAACCCCAAAAACACCCAAGTCCGACGTAATCCACACGAGGTCCCATGACAATTTCAGCTCTGCTACATCTGATAGCACAGTGCACGGCCTAGAACGTGACTGCCCACTGTGAGCTTCAGGCAAAGACTGAGCTACCCGATGAGCAGTGACATCACTCAGGTTATTTGCAGTCACAGCTGGAGGTCCCCAGGGTCCTTCACCTGTGATCGTAGGTAACCTGACCTCAGCTGACCTCAGTAAACGTAGTGACCTTATCTCAAGTGAGGTCACGGAGTTCACAAACCTGCATCACCTGGCAGAAAACCGCAGTTTTTGTGTCAAGAGATACAGATTCGGTGCTGAAATTTTTACAACATATTCCTGCACCATTTTCTGAGACCCGCAGCGTTCTCATTTTTCAGTATCTGGGACTTATTGATGGCTTATTTTTTGTATCTTGAGCTGATGTTTTTAATTGTTTAATTTTTGTGTAGATGTGATGTTTTGATCACCTGTTATTGCATTTTTGCGGTTGGAATTTTTTAACTGACTATGCCGTGTACCAATCAGATTGATTGATTTTCTACTTTGATAGATTAGGTATTTATGAATGGGTGGATACCAAATATGTGTATTTTTTTATAGTTTTATTCTCAATTGGGCAAAGGGGGTTGATAAACATAGAGTTTAAAAACACAGATACGAGGAAAAAAAAAGTTTAATTGAATAAAGACTCCCCCACACTCCCTCATTCACCAATTTTTTACGTCTAAATAAATCCTGGAAGTTCCAACATAATTCAAACAGTAATGTTCCATGAAGTCCATTAATTCTTTTGGAGCATCACTCTAAGAACTTTTCTCAGAAGGACATTCCATCAGACACTTCTGGTTAGCGGCAGCGTGGAATTTCTCACAAGTGGTGATGCGTCGCCCCCCCCCCGTGTCGGCAGCCTGCCGCTCAGAACCGGATCCGTGGTGACTCAAGGGGTCTCCGGACCTGAGGGATCGGGGTCGCGCGGCCACCCGGAATAAAGGGGAGTTATTTACAGGGGAAGGTATGGAAGGTTGGTGACGCCATGGTAAGATGGAGTACCACCGCTGCGATTGGGAGTACCCGGTGGCGATGGTGCGGGCAGTCAGGTGTTTAACCCTTCCACAGGTAGGGGGAATGCCCCGGGACTCGGTGATGATGTTGGAGAGGTTCCGTCGGGCCGGTAAGGGTTAATTGCATACTCACTCAGTCCAATAATGCTGACGCTGACAACCGTGGTAAACCAAAATTCTTGATGCCACTGCAGCAGGGAGGGAGCACACCTGGATCCCGTGTCCGTTGGTGTTGCTTGTTAGCCTGTGACCTTGACCTTGGCACCTCTTTTCTGTAGTTGGTCCCTTTTAGCATAAAACTAAATGAGTCCTGCTCACCAGTATGGCTAACTGGGTGAGCTTGCTCTCAGGGTTCACGCTTGGGATTTTCTCGACTATGTAGTGGGAAAGTCCTATCCCCCTCGTTGCGCTATTACTCCGATTTTGGAGCGGGTGGAGAATGGATCTTGAAGGCTCTGTCCTCGTCGGGTAAATTACCAGGACGCCTGAAGTTACTTCCTGGCCTAGGCTCCACGTACCCCGTCATGCCCTGGCCCCTGCCCGGTGATGGCACATGGCCGCCGGCTGTCCTCCTCGACAGTCCGTCCCCTTTGTCACGATCCCCTGCGACCTGGGCAGATTGCACAATACCCTGTGACGACCTGATAGGCCAGGGCAGCATAGTGACATCAGTAACTCAGTGACGTTACCACTCATGAGAAATTCTGGGCTGCTGCTGACCGGCAATACTCTATAGAGCCTCATTCTGATAACAAGGCTGCCTAGGTCACTGCAGGTCAGTGGCAGCCCAGAAAATCTTACAAGTGGTGACGTTAGGTGAAAAATTCCGGGCTGCCGCTGACTGTCAGTGACCTATGCAGCCTCATTCTGAGAAAGTTCTCTGAATGCAACTCCATAAGAATCAATAGACATCATGGGAGATTATACTTTAGATTACAACGGAACTTCCTGGATTTACTTTGAAGTAATAAATTGGTGAACTAAGGAGTGTGGGTGAGTGTTCACCAATTTGATTATGTTGGGACATAGAGGATTTTTTTTTATTAATAAATTGGTTACAAGGGCATGTGGGGGACTGTTTAATCATATAAACTTTTTTTCTGTCACTGCGGTTTTTTAACGCTACACTTTGCAGGGTTAGTAATTGGAATGCCTTCCCATTACTATCCCCTGAGCTTCATGCCAGCTGTCAATTCAATTGTGTGCGCAGTTTGAGATCTTGGCTCAATGACAAGTCAAGATCTCATCTGTGCACACGCCACCTCCGGGCGCCATTTTCCTTATGTCCACTGCTGGGAGACCAATGGGCCTGAGATGGCGGGTGCCATTATTTGAAGCCCGTACTGCCGACAGAGCATCTCACCCACCGCACCACCTTTCTCTACACAGCCCCCACCAAAGCCAGCACATTCCCCACCGCAGCCAGCACATTCCCCACCGCAGCCAGCACATCCCCCACCGCAGCCAGCACAGCGCCTCACAGCCAGCACAGCACCCCGCAGCGAGCACAGCACCTATTCTTCACCTCCCATAAGCTACATTCGCATTATCAGAAGCACCCCTCATTTTCCTCCCAAATTCTTGGGAGGAAAAGTGTGTCTTATAATAAGAAAAATTATTTTTTTCCCTTTTTCCAGGTCCTGTCTACCTAAATTGATATTAAATACATGTTGTTGGTTCCTTTTGTGTAGTTCCTGAGAAGTTTCTCTGACATAAATTTTAGGACTAGAACAAGTTAAGGTGTATATGACATTACAAGTTTTGTAATTAATATAATCCATGAACTTATGCAGTTGTTCATTAAGTGGATTGATGAAAGAAGGATTTTGAGCCTATACAATGGCAAAAGTTGCAATCACCACAAGAGTATGAGCCTTTTACCCACATATGCCATTAGAAGTAGAGTTGAGCAAACCAATGGATGTTCAGGTTCTCCAGGTTTGGCCAGAGTTTAGTTAAAAAATTGCTTCAAGACCCAGACTTGACTTGAACTTGTTTTCATACCATAAACCCTATATAAGTCAATGGTGAGCAGAACTAACGAGTAACGAGTATAATGGAAATCATTGATTGGGCAGTTGGGCTCTCCACCCACATACAACTAGCCATAAACAGGACATTTCCAGGGGAGAAAGAGCGGGGTATTGTTTGTTTGTTTTTTTTTTCACACAGCATCCGGAAATGGTGTTATTACCACCAGTGAGAGCCCTTCAGAGACTGTAAGTGGTTCTCACTGGGCCGAGCACCAGGCATACCCAAGCACCCCGATGCTCAATCAAGTGGTTAGCATGTGACAGCAGCTAAATTCGGACACAAACTTTTTTTAAAAAAAATAAAAAGTCTGTGTTTTGGTTTGAGCCTTGGACACCCAGTTCGGGTTTGCTCATCCCTAATTAGCAATCCGATAAGTTAGGTACTCATCTTGCTATGAGTGCAGGATCATTGGGTAAAAAGGTCAAAATCTTAGTGTCCATCTTCAAGATTTTACAATGTGTATTGTACAGCTTATAAATGAGACCCCACTGGTTGTTGTAAGTCGTAACAAATCTGAGTTGATCCTCATGATGTCGCGGTGGTGAATTCAATAAAGTGTCCTTTGATTTAGCTCCAATCTTTGAAAGCCACAGGAAATTACCTATTGAGGAAAGCCGATGCCCTGAAATCATGTGGTCAGGAATCTGGCCTGTCCCATATCATTGTTGGAATTTAAACAATTACATCTAAAGGCCGCTTTGCACACAATGATATCGCTAGCAATCTCGTTAGCAATGTGACACGCCCAGATCATTGCTACGATTTGCCGAGATCGTCCATAGGTCGTTTTGTAGCGGTCACACGTACCCATCTCACAAACAACGTTGTTGCATGTGACACCTACGAGCGATCACTAGCGATCCGAAAAACGGCAAAAATCGTTGATTGTTGACACGTCGTTCCTTTCCCAAATATCGTTGTTCATTTTGGACACAGGTTGTTCGTCATTCCTGAGGCAGCGCACATCGCTACGTGTGACACCCCGGGAACAACGAACAACAGCGTCCCTGCATCCTCTGGCAACGAGGTGGGAGTGACGTTAATGCGGCTGCTCTCCGCCCCTTCGCTTCTATTGGTGGCCCACTGTGTAACGTTGCTGTAACGCCACACGAACCTCCCCCTTAAAAAAGAGTTTGCTCGCCGGCCACAGCGACGTCATTAGGAAGGTATGTGCGTGTGACGCGTACTAGCGATATTGTTCGCCACAGGCAGCGATTTGCCCACGATGCACGCACGACGGGGGTGGGTGAGATTGCTAGCGACATCGCTAGTGATGTCACAGCGTGTAAAGCGGCCTTTAAGGCCACTTTACACGCAGAGATAAATCTTTGGCAGATCTGTGGTTGCAGTGAAATCATGGACATATTGTTCCATTTGTACACAGCCACAAACCTGGCACTGATGTCCACAATTTCACTGCAACCACAGATCTGCCGCAGATTTATATCTGTGTGTTAAGTGTCCTTAAAGGCCCTGTCACACACAGAGATAGATCTGTGGTAGATCTGTGGTAGATCTGTGGTAGATCTGTGGTAGATCTGTGGTAGAACTGTGGTAGATCTGTGGTAGATCTGTGGTAGATCTGTGGTAGATCTGTGGTTGCAGTGAAATTGTGGACAATCAGTGCCAGGTTTGTGGCTGTGTACAAATGGAACAATATGTCCATGATTTCACTGCAACCACAGATCTGCCAAAGATTTATCTCTGTATGTGACGGGGACTTTAAGCGGGCTTTACACGCTACGATATATCTAACGATATGTCGTCGGGGTCACGTTGTAAGTGACGCACATCTGGCATCGTTAGTGATATCGTAGCGTGTGACAGCTACGTGCGACGGTGAATGAGCAGAAATACCTTCTCGTTCATCGTTGACACGTCACTCTTTTTCAAAAAATCGAACGTCCGGTTGTTCATTGTTCCCGAGGCAGCACACATCGCTCCATGTGACACCCCGGGAATGATGAACTGCAGCTTACCTGCGTCCCACCGGCAATGCTGAAGGAAAGAGGTGGACGGGATGTTACGTCCCGCTCATCTCCGCACCTCCGCTTCTATTGGCCGGCTGTCGTGTGACGTCGCTGTGACGCCGAACGTCCCCTCAGGAAGTGGATGTTCAGGAAGTGGATGTTCGCTGCCCACAGCGAGGTTGTTTGGAAGGTAAGTACGTGTGACGGGGGGTTACAGCATTGTGTAACACAGGCAAGAAATTGCCTGTGCCGCACAAATGATGGGGGCGGATGCGATCGCAAATGCGATCGCACGAGAAATCGACACATGTAAAGCAGCTTTAAGTCTGTAAAATTGTCCAACCGGTATGCCAATCTTTAGATGACGGGGGTGAAAGCTTTGATAATGAAGCAAGCTGTTGGTTGCTGTAGTCTTAGGCGGGCTTTGCACGCTGTGACATCGGTAACAATGTGTTACCGATGCTGCAGCGATAGTCCCGCCCCCGTCGCACGTGCAATATCTAGTGAAAGTTGCCGTAGCGATTATTATCGCTACGGCAGTTTCACACGCACATACCTGCTGTGCGACGTCCATCTGGCCGGCGACCCGCCTCCTTCCTAAGGGGGCGGGTCGTGCGGCGTCACAGCGATGTCACACGGCAGGCGGCCAATTGAAGTGGAGGGGCGGAGATGAGCAGGATGTAAACATCCCGCCCACCTCCGTCCTTCTCATTGCAGCCGGGAGGCAGGTAAGATGATGTTCCTCGCTCCTGCGGCTTTACACACAGCGATGTGTGCTGCCGCAGGAGCGAGGAACAACATCGCACCTGTCGCTGCACCGGCATTATGGAAATGTCGGCGGCTGCAGCGATGATACGATAACGACGCTTTTGCGCTCGTTCATCGTATCAAAAAGGATTTACACGTTGCAATATCGACTGCGACGCCGGATGTGCGTCACTTTCGATTTGACCCCATCGACATCGCACGTGCAATGTCGCAACGTGCAAAGCCGCCCTTACAACAAACATGGTAGCGTTCATTAATAAGTATGTAAGTGTGCCCGCTATATAAATCACATTGACACTTGACAAGACTACCCCTGTCAAAGCTATATCAGGAAGCGATACACATTGGCCACAGGCTCCTCCACCAAGCATCTCTATTTATATACAGTAGTTGTATGTCCTCCTGGTATTATCCATTGGGATTCATATATACCTGCAGGTTACATTGTGCCCTTTTTTGATAGGTTTTTTTTTTGCATATCATTTTTGTTACCATTATTGTAGTATTTATATGTTGTCTACATATTTATTTATTGACAATCTTTCTTTACCTGCATTTGTGAGTTTTGTATTATCATTTAGGACATTATATATATCATTATACAGTGGAACCTCGGTTTACCAGCATTTCGCTATACGAGCAAAAATTGCTGTAAATTTGTAACCCAGTTTACGAGCAACCTTTGCCGTACGAGCAAATACTCACCGCACACACTTCCGCTTCCGTACTTTAATCGCGCTCTAACCCACTTTTGCACTCCGCACAAACACACACAAACACACACACACCCACACAAACATATTATGCTCCCCTTACCTTCCGCTCCATCGCCGGAGTCATGGTTCTTGTAGTTCACTGGTACATGATGTGTAATTGGGTAACCATCGCGTCGATGGAGGAACTTCCGCTGTCAGCCGCTACTCAAAGGCATCAAGCTGGCCAATCAAAGGCAAGCATCTCCTGCCTTTGATGTCAGCGCTCTGGCAGCAGAAGTTCCTCCATCGTCGCGATGGTTACCCGATACACATCGTGTACCGGTGAACTACAAGAACCATGAGGCCCGCGATGGAACGGAAGGTAAGGTGAGCATAATATGTGTGTGTGCGTTTGTGTGCGTGTGTGTTTTGTGTGTGTTTGTGCATGTGTGGAATGGCACAATAGGGGACCATGATGGGACATTGAACAAAATGTGGAACGAATTGTCTGAGCTTACATTATTTCCTATGGGAAATTTTGCTTTGCTAGAAGAGTTACTTGGTTTACAAGCACACTCCCAAAACGGATTGTTCTCGTAAACCAAGGTTCCACTGTATTAATGTGTCTCTGGTGTTTTAGGAATTATTTTGGATTACTATGTTCTTACCTTCTTGGTCATTTGCATTTTTTTTCTTTTGTTTTTATTTAACTGTTTCTCAGTACTAATTTTTGATGATTAATAAAAACCAAGTTTTTATAACATATTATGGTGTGCACTCTTAATTACTGAAGCCCCAGATCGTGAAAAATAAGAACGCCACGGGTCTCGGAAAATGGCGACAAGAGCGCAATTCATTTTTTTTTTTTTTTTTTTTACAAATTTCTGAATATTTTTCCACCATTTAGATAAACGTAAAACTATACATATTTGGTATCTAAGAACGCCTACTGACCTGGGGAATCATATTACCAGGTCAGTTTTTCAATATAGTGAACACGGTGAATAAAATCTCCAAAACAATAGTACAATGAGCAGGTTTTTTTGCAATTTCATCGTACTTGGATTTTTTTCCAGTTTTCCAGTACAATATGGGGTAGAATCAGTGGTGTTCAAAAGTTCAACTCATCGACTCATCCCACAAAAACCAAACCCTCATATGGTTATATTGACTGAAAATTAAAAAAATTATGGCTCTAGGAAAAAGGGGAGGAAAAAATGAAAGTGAAAAATGGAAAATCATTGGGGGGTGAATGGTGTTGCAGCCTCTGTGGCCTTTCGGAAAAGGTGTGTATATACTGACAAACCATGGGATACTTATATTGCATACAGGTGGACTTCCTTTTCCTAAGCATGTGACTTATGAAGGTAATTGTACCACTAAATTTTTAGGGGCTTCATAGCAAAAATGTGAATTCATATGAACATGGCAATTTGTATAATTGTTTACTATGTTAAATTTTATCTAATTGTTCAACTGTTTAAAATCTTTATATATCATCTGGACAACGGGATTGTTGGGGAACTCATAAAATTCGCAGATGATACTAAGATGGGAGGAATAACCAACACTAGAGAGTAGGAAAAAAGAGCACAAATAGGGCTTATCAGATATTAAAGTGCAGTGTGCACGATATTGCACTAAACTATTAGGTTTGTGATAGTCACAACCCCTATGAAGGCTTAAGGTAATGGCGGGTGCCGCAGACCCACGTGGGTTAAACTTCAGTCCTGGAGAGGAGAAATGGTCTTTCTTTTTTTCACACATATATGTATATACGTTTCATTTCTTGTATATCCGTATATTGTTGATGTTTCTTCCCTGTCCTGAAGAAGGGGACTTGATCCCTGAAACGCGTAGACCTATGAAATAAAAGAAGAACTTTAATAATCAACAGTTTAATTATTTGGCAGCAGTGTGGCATTAACCCCGTTTCTCCTCTCCAGCACTGAAGTTTAATACTAGAGAGGAAAGAAATCGTATTCAATAGGATCTACACACACTCGAACAATGGGCCCAAGCAAACAGAATGGTGTTTAACAGGGACAAATGCAACGTCTACATCTGCATAAAAGAAATGTAAAAAGCATATACAGTATGGGAGGACTAGAACTAAGTGATAGCACCAAGGAAAATGACTTGGGCATTATAGTAGATCCCAGATTCAACGTGACCCAACAGTGCGGAGCTGCAGCTAAAAAGGCCAACAAAATTCTGGGATGTATCAAGACAAGCATTGAATCTAGATCAAGAGAGGTAATTATTCCCCTATACTCTATCCTGGTCAGACCCCACCTGGAATACTGTGTATGGTTCTGGGCACCCCATTCAAGAAAGACATCGATATATTGGAGCAAGTCTAGAGAAGAGCAATCAAGATGGTGGAAGGTCTGCAAACTATGAAAGAACTAGGGATGTTTAGTTTGCAAAAGAGAAGGGTGAGAGGTGAATAATTAGCGGTCTACAAATATCTGAAAGGAAGTCACAGGGCAGAGGGAACTACCCTGTTCTCATTAGCACAAGGAAGAACAAGGAGCAATAGGATGAAACTAACAGGAAGGAGATTCAGATTAGACATTAGGAAAAACTTTCTGACAGTGAGGGCGGTCAGAGTGGAACAGGCGGCCAAGGGAGGTAGTAAGCTCATGAACGGTCCAAAAAATTAAGGTACCCTCTGTTGTCAGGAAGGGTAAGGTAGAGTGCATTTAGTGAGGCTCTGCCCCCTTTTCCCTTTTTCTTGACAAGCTGAAACCTATTTGTACCCAATTTCTGTATACTCAACTGTTAGTCTATGTGTGTTCACTTGTACTAACAGTTCATGAGTTAGTTTGTCCATGTCTTACATGTTTACATGGTTCAGTACTTTTATGCAATTTTTATTAAATTAATAAAGAATTATTTTAAGAATTTTCTCCTTGTAAGGTTCTCATTTGAGAGCAGAAAAGTGTGGAGACACTGATTCCAGCGATGTACAACTTATTTAGTTTTTCATAAAATCACTATTTTCTCCAATGCAGATCATGAGTATGGAAGACTAAATGGCAGCAGGGTTACTAGTTCTCTAGTAAAAATCTCCTACTTATATAACCATTATTTTATCAAAACTAAACAAAGACATTCCCAGTAAGCAAACACAGAGCTGAAATCAGTGTCTCTGTCTCTATATTATGCTGCTCCCATATTAGATGGCAAGAGACCCTTTTCCTTTGCAGAATTTAGGGTAGAACTATGGCTATTTTTTCTTGTTCCTATGTATAATGATCTAGAAGGGGCCATTACAAAAGTTTCCACATTCATTGGACTCTGTAGAATAATTTATGATTTGATGTGTCCCGGGCGAGTCCCACCCCAGAAGCGGTCAGACAGCTCGGATCCGGACGTCGCTGCTCGGGTGGCTTGAGGGTCTCCGGACCTGGGGGCTCGGGGTCGCGCTGGTACATGATGGGGGGTTATTTACAGGGAAATTTAGGTAGTTTTTGACGCCACCCATGGTGTGCGGTAATGGGGAGTACCGCCACTGCCGTTGGGAGTACTCGGGGCGATGGAGTGGGGCAGCCAGATGATGTGACCCTCCACTGGTAGGGGATGGCCCCGGGGTTCTAGATGGTGTAATGGGGATGCAGGGAGATCACAGACTCGCCGGTTGCAGGGGTTAATCAGGTACTCACTCAGAAGAAAGCAGACACTGACAACGTAGTAAACCAAGTCTCTGAATGCTGCTGTCTTCCGGGGAGAGCTCGTCTGGGTCCCGTCCCCTGCAGCACTGCCGGGTGGTCTGTGGCCTACCTCCTGGCACAGTATTTTAGAGTGTTCTTTGTGGCCCGTCAGCTTGGAGCTTTCCAGGCCCCGCTCCCTGCTATGAGTAGCAAGAGGAGCCTGCTCTCAGGAGCTCATACTTGGGATTTCAGTGGGCTGCTTTGCTTGGAAAGCCCTATCCCCCTCGTTGTGCTAGTGCCCCCGATCTCTGAGCTTTGTGGGAACAGTCCATACAGGCCCTGTCCTCCGCAGGTTAATTGCCGGGTTGCCTGAACCTTCTCCCCGACCTAGGGTCCGTGTACCCTGTCGTGCCTTCGGTCCCAGCCCGGCTATTGAACTCTGGCTGCTGGCTATCCTCCAAGACCAGCCAAGCACCCAGTCACAATCTCCCACGACCGGGTCTCCGACTCCTCCGGGTCCAGACCACCGTCTGCGACCTAGGCTGCTTCTTCTCTGGGAGCTCCAACTCCAAGCTTCCTCGAGCTCCTCTCAGCTCGAGGGCTACCACTGAACTGACTTGTCACCTCCCACCTCCCTGCCTGAACCCTAGGTGGGCGGCCCTATTCCAGCTTAGCAGCCCACTGATGTGCCTTACAGGGTGTGGTGCAAGGTGTCACTAGGATTTGTGAATGCTGGTGGAAGCAGTACTGCAAGATGGGGACCCATAACCATGGCGGTTGAGTCCTGTGTGACACCCTGGACTAGCCAGGTAGTCACAGATAGCGTCCCGCACAACACATGTCCCCTAAAAAGGTGTCATCAGCTAACCATTAAAACCTAGTCACCTCTCTCAGTGTTTGATGGACACACCAGGGGGCGGAGCAAGGCAGTTGGCCACACCCACCGAGGAGTTCAGAGGGCCTGAGGCAGGGAAACATAAGGCAGTTCTAGACAGTTCAGTTTGAGAGTCGAGTGGAGGAGGTCAGGCCTGTGTGACAGGCCTGTGACAGACTGACAGGTGCCAGAGTAGGAGCCCTGGTACCTTTGGCTAGGAGGCAAGCGGTGGCCTCAGCCTGCAGGAGCTGAGAAGACGGCTCGGTGGAACCGTGGTGGACCGGAACAGGGTAGTGGCCCGCCGGTACCGACCCGGGGAACCAACTCGGAAACCGGAGCACAAAGGGGGGTACTCAGACCCTGAAACGAGGTCCAGAAGCCACTGGACCGAGTTAATTAACTGATTGCGGTCTGGACTATAGGTCCTTTCCCACCCAAAGTCCCGACTGAAGACAACAGCCCAACGAGGGGGATAGAAAGCCACCACACAGGCAGAGAGATCCCACGGGCCAGCGTCTGCGGGCAAAGGGCACTCCCGACATCCACAAAGCCAGGGAGCGGACTCCCTTCGCTGAAGCGTAGGCAGTCTACAGATACACAACACGGTGCAGGAAAAAGGCAGAGACCACCAACCGGGTGGGGGACCCGAGTCAGCCGCCTGCGGGCACCGACCACCATCAACTTGTTTTACCAGAGACTTGTGGGTGTTACTTATCGTGAGTACAACAGTGGCCTCCGGCTGCGCACCTCCCTGCACTGCCCAACTACAACAACATCCAACGGGTCCCGGGGCCACCATCCCTGCCCACGGAGGGGTTAACATCTTGCTGCATAAACATCTCCCTTGGGTGCCCCGTAACTGCAGCGGTGGTGTCTACACCTTCACCACATCCCGTGGGTGGCGTCATGAACTTAACCGCGGCTACGACTGTACACCTACGTCTCATAAACCGCCAGCCCCCCTTTCAGATCGAAGTGACCACGGGGCCCCCGGGTCTGAAAGCGCTCGAGCCACCTACCAGCGAGCCCGGACCCGAGCGGCTCGGCTGCAGCCGAGCGTGGGGCGGTACATCCTGCACTGGAGATAAAGAACGTACAGTACCCTGTGATGACCTGACTAGTCCAGGGGCGTCACAGATGTATTGCCAGGTATCATTCTTTCATATTAAATATAAGGTTTGCTCTGTAATACCACTGAAGACCAGCAGGTTGTGGTATATGTATTGGCAAAGGACTGTATTGGAGGATGTCTGAGTAATATCCTCTGTAGCCTGGTCACTATGATAACCTGGGAGCGTTGACAGTTGGCAGTTAAGACAAACCCAGCAAGAGATGATGAGCAAGTTACAAGGGCGGCTAATATCAAGTACCTTGCCAGACAGTGTTTTCAGAGCCCATTGCAGCAAGGCCAAACCGCAGTTAAAGATTTGCCATATCAGAGTACCAGTCCAGTTGCCAGCCAACCAGAACCTGTATGGAAATCCAGTGTTGCGGCTAAATGCTCAAAAAGATGTAAACCATTACTGTGTTATCCAGTAACTCATTTTAACAGTTCACACTACGGTCTGGCCTTCCTACCTCATCTAGATGTTCCCTGAAAACGGGTTTTGAGTGCCAGGAACTAGGTAGGAGCACCGTGACGCCCTCAAACTGCACAACAGTTCAGAAAATCTACACCACTGCTCTGCACCTAAATCTGGGCAAAATAGTGCCTCCTGCAATTACTAACCGGGTGTGATGTATATTACATCTAAAAGTTTGGCGTCATGAACAGGATATTAACTTCTGTGCCTTATGTACACCATGTAGTAGATTTAAAGTTTCGGTCTGGTTGAGCGCTAGTAAATGGGCTGCCAGTCTTGTGAGATGATTAACTTTATTATTAATAATAATAAAAAGCTCCTGCTGAAACGCGGTGTGTAAAAACAGGAGCTTTTTATTACTATTAATAATAAAGCTAATCATCTCACAAGATTGGCAGCCCATTCACAAGCGCTCAACCAGACCGAAACTTTTAATCTACTATATGCTCACTCCCGACAAGGGAATTCGGTTAGAGCCGCTCAGAGTAACAAGACCTGCCAGGTCTAACCTGAACAACCCAGCTGGAGGATGGAGGGTCGCACAGGTGCTCCAGGATCCAAGGTGCCGGTGAATCTTAGGAGCCAGCAGCGATACAAAACCTGGACTCATCCAGCACAGCAACGGTAACGTCAGTGGAGATAGCCCTCTCCTCCGGAGGAATTACATACCTACCACCGGGGTTGTGCGAGGGCGCACAACCTCTTCAGGTGAGCAATTCCATAATATAAATTTAAATTCATTCCACGGGTGATTCTCATATGCGCTACCCCTCTCTCTTTTATGTACGCCATGGGCTGAAAATAGCGAGCTGACGACGCTTGAGTGAATACAGTTGAAGAAATCAATAGGGGAAAGACTGAATCTTTATCTGCCATTTCGTAGGGCTCACCTTACCAAAGCAACTCCTAAAGGGGCCACGCTCTCATTTCTCAGCTGTTACCCATAGCAACACCCCCTGAAAAATTTGAGTTAGCTCAAATTAACCCATTTAGTCTGGTGCAAGATATCAAAAACAATGTCTTGCAGTGAAGATAGCTATGGCATGGAGCAGGAGGACTTATCAGCGACCCAAGTGCCACAGCCACAGATAAGTTTACTTAGTACCCCAGTAAATGCTAATTCATATTCTGCAGCCATATCAGCCAGCTGTATCATGCCTCTCACCATACCATATTACTTCAGGGCCCCCTGGTTTCTTTGCTATGAGGGAACACCTCACTCATACAGATAGTTCAGAAAGAGAATACAGCCTACCTTCAAACTGTACCCTGTAACTAGGAAGCAGAAAGTGGAGATCTTATTTGGCCAGCTACACGGAGCAGCACACCATGAGGTCAAGTCCTGGCCTCAGCTGAACGCCAAACTATAGATCAGATCATGGAGAGACTAAAGGGTACTTTACACGCTGCAACATCGCTACCGATATATCGTCGGGGTCATGTCGTTAGTGACGCACATCTGGCGCCGGAAGCGACATCGCAGTGTGTAACACCAATGAGCAACGATCAATGATCACAAAATCGTTCAAAAACGGTGATCGTTGACACGTCGCTCATTTCCTTAATATCGCTGCAGCTACAGGTACGATGTTCGTCGCTCCTGCGGCACCACACATCGCTATGTGTGACACCGCAGGAATGACAAACATCTCCTTACCTGCGTCCACCGGCAATGCAGAAGGAAGGAGGTGGGTGGGATGTTACGTCCCGCTCATCTACACTCCACCGCTTCTATTGGCCAGCCAATTAGTGACGCCGCAGTAATATCACTATGACGCTGAACGCACCTCCACCTTGAGGGAGGGATTGTTCCGCGATCACAGCGATGTCGCAGACAAGGTATGTGTGTGTGACGCTGCCGTAGCGATAATGTTCGCTACGGCAGCGATCAACACATATCGTTACAACGACGGGGGCGGGTGCAATCGCATGCGACATTGCTAGCAATCGCTAGCGATGTCGCATCATGTAAAGCACCCTTAAAGATCACTTTTGAATCAACAACCGTTTCAGAGTTGAAAAAGCATTTTTTTTTTGATAGAGGGAAAAATGCCAAGAATCCCTCAGAGACTTTGCCTTGTCATTGCAGGAAGCCTTGAGTCTGATCATCCGTGTGGACCCTCGAGAAACTGAGGGTCAAGATCAGACTCTCCGATAACATTTCAAAGAAGGTATGTTGGACAAGACTCTGAATTGTCAAATAAAGATGTTGTCTGTCCAACATCCAGGTCTTTTTTTCCTAAAATTTAAAGAATTGGCCATAGAGGTCCTGCATGAGAAACCTCAATCTGAGAACCAGGAACATGGAAAGGTTAAGTATCGTTTGGGGTAGTGCATTACAGAAAACTGGTGCAGCACAAGAAACATCTTGGAGACAGAGGTGTGAGGTTTGAATTATGGAGGATGTTAGTCTAGTTCATTTGCAGAAAGGAGAGGGTGGATAGGATGATAGACAGAGAATAGGGATGAGATATAGGGTGGTGCAGAACTGTGGAGAGCTGGGTGAGAGAAAAAAGTTTGTATTGTATTCTGTAGCTGATAGGCAACCAGTTTAGTGACTGACACAAGATGGAGTCATCGGTGAAGCAGCTGGACAGGAATACGACCCTGGCTGCTGCGTTCAAAATGGATTGGAGAGGAGAACGTTTGGTTGGAGAAAAAATTATCAGTAAAGAATTGTCATAGTCTAGATGAGAATGAATAAGAGTGACAGTAAGGGTTTTTGAAGTTTCAAAACTGAGAAATGGCTGGATTCTGGAGAAGTTTTTAAGATGTAGGTGACATGAGCAAGTGAGTGATTGTATATGGGGAATGAAGTTCTGTGGCAAATATAACCCCAAGGCAGTGAGCATGCCGCTTGGGAGTAATAATTGAATCATCAAAGGTAATTGAGATGTTGGATGTAGGTTGATTAGTAGAGGGAGGAAACACAAGAAATTCCATTTTGCAGAGATTGAGTTTCAGATAGAGGGAGGACATACTTTGAGAGACAGCGGACAGACAATTCCTGGTATTTTGTAATAATGCAGGAGTGATGTTAGGAGATGATGTGTATCATTGGAGGATATCAGCATAGAGATGATACTGGAAACCAAATTTACTGATGGTTTGTCCAATTGGGGCAGAGTATAGAGAGAAGAGAAGGAGGCCCAAGACTGAGCCTTGAGGAACCCCAAAAGTGAGGGGGAGAGGAGATGGGTACAAGTACATCTAAATAAATTTAGAATATCATCAAAAAGTTAATTAATTTCAGTAAATCAATACAAAAAGGAAACATATTATATAGAGTCATTACAAACAGAGTGATCTATTTCAAGTGTTTACTTCTGTTAATGTTGACGATTATGGCTTACAGAAAATGAAAAACCAAAAGTCATTATCTCAGAAAATTAGAATATTATACAAGACCAACTGAAAGAATGATTTGAAATGCAGAAATGTTGGCCTACTGAAAAGTATGTACAGTAAATGAACTCAATACTTGGTCGGGGCTTCTTTTGCATGAATTACTGCATCAATGCGGCGTGGCATTGAGGCGATCAGCCTGTGGCACTGCTGAGATGTTATGGAAGCCCAGGTCGCTTTGATATCAGCCTTCATCTCATCTACATTGTTAGGTCCTGTGTCTCTCATCTTCCTCTTGACAATATCCCATAGATTCTCTATGGGGTTTAAGTTAGGCGAGTTTGCTGGCGAATCAAACACAGTGATACTGTGGTTATTAAACCAGGTATTGGTACTTTTGGCAGTGTGGACCGGTGCCAAGTCCCGCTGGGAAATGAAATTTCCGTCTCTAAAAAGCTTATCAGCAGAGGGAAGCATAAACTGCTCTAAAATTTCCTGGTAGACAACTGTGCTTACTTTGGTCTTGATAAAACACAGTGGACCTACACCAGCAGATGACATGGCTCCCCAAACCATCCCTGATTGTGGAAACTTCACACTAGAGCACAAGCAGCTTGGATTGTGTGCCTCGTCACTCTCCTCCCGACTCTGGGACCTTGATTTCCAAATGAAATGTAAAATTTACTTTCATCTGAAAACAACATCTTAGACACTGAGCAACAGTGCAGTTTTTTTTCTCCTTGGCCCAGGTAAGACAGTTCTGGCATTGTCTATTGATCATGAGTGGCTTGACAAAAGGAATGTGACAGTTGTAGCCCATGTTCTAGATACGTCTGTGTGTGGTGGCTCTTGAAGTACTGATTCCAAGCAGATTCCAGAGCGTCGTCACCAGATGTTAACCCACAGGGGTGGAGGTGATTATGAGACCTAGATGCCTGAGACACATGTGTACTGTACTGTGCAGTCAGGACACTAAGAGGAGGAAGGTGACTCTCAGGGCAAGGAGTGGGACAACAGAGATGATGACGATGAGCTTGTAGATCCCATTTGGTGTGAACCCTGAGGCACACCACTGAGTAGCTCAGCATAAGAGGTGGAGGAGGAAGATGAAGGGGTTATGATGCCGATTCCTGCATAAACACAGAGTGATGCAACCACGACAAGCACTGCACATCCTCAGCCCCAACTCTGACCACGGGGTTATCACAGTTGCTTCTTCTAATTTTGGCAGCCCTTGCACTTAGTGCATAGCCTTTAAAAGTGTAGTAGTCCCACTACGTAACAATTTTAACAGAATAAAGGGGCCCTCCATCCTTATTGGATGGGGAGACACATGGTCGCACAGACCCCTTGAGTAATTTGCCTGATTTTATTTATATTCCACTCTCCTATTTCCCTACTCTTCTACTTCTTTTGCCTTCCATATTTACTTATATTGATTTTTACCAGGACACAGGTCATGATCTGTTGGGTTTTACACTAGTTTAAACTGATTACATCTGGTTGTTGATTGCCATCCCCCCCTTGTTCATTGGTTATTTATAAAAAGTGCGGGAAGATTTCAAACATAAAAGCCAGGAGTTTGGAGGATCTGATGCCATCTTCTGAAGAATTATCCTTGGTTTTGTATATTTTATTGTCACACCATAAAAGTGGCGTAATACTCTCAGAATATTCTTACCAGTAACGACCTGGGAGTCAGAGATATGTTCAGGCATCTTCTCCATGCTGTTCCCATTCCACTTCAGTGCTGTTTTCATCCATTTCAGTGCTTTTCATGCCCCCCCCCCAAGTTTATTTATAACTTTTATATTGCAACTTCATTGGAGATTCATCTCAAATGTAAAAAAATGCTTCAATGATCCAATTTTTTCTCCACTCATGTCTGTATATGACAAATAGAAAATTAGTTTAGCTCTTCAGAGCACTTCTTTATGTGCCGCCCCTGTGCCAGCAGCCGGGCTTAGCCCTTTCAGCTTAGAACTAAACGGGTCCCGCTCACCCGTATGGCTAACGGAGTGAGCTTGCTCTCAGGGTTCACGCTTGGGATTTTTTGGACTATGCAGTGGGAAAGTCCTTTGCGCTAGTACCCCGATTTTGAAGCGGGTGAAGAACGGATCTTGAAGGCTCCGTCCTCATCGGGTGAATTACCAGGACGCCTGAAGCTACTTCCTGGCCTAGGTTCCACGTACCCCGTCATGCCCTGGCTCCTGCCCGGTGATTGCACAAGGCCGCCGGCTGTCCTACTCGACAGTCAATGCTCCTTGTCACGATCCCCTGCGACCGGGGTCCAGCTCCTACCAGGCCCAGACCACTGTCTGCCACCTAGTAGTAACAAGAAGCCCAGGTCCTGACCTCTACTTTCGAGTAGAGATGAGCCACCCCCTAGAGTTCGAGTTCGGTTCGGTTCGTCGAACGGAGGACAAGTTCGTCGAACGTTCGACGAACCAATTTAAACCATATTGAAAACAATGGCAGGCATACACAAACACATAAAAACACATTATACATGTACACATACAGTAAATAAACATTGCCATTACACTTACAGGTCCCCGCGACGCATCCTGCACTCTGTCTCCCGACGCTTTTCCTTCCGATAATTGCTGCGTCCTCCCGGTAGCCAGCACTGATGATAGGACCTATCGAGACGTCAAAATAGCATGTGACCAGTCACGTGTGTATTATCTCTTTGGCTACAGACTAGTCTCATGGCTAGACGTCATGCTAGGTCCTGTCAGTGCATCTCTCCGGTACGCGATGCTCGTTTGAGCATGTCCGTGTACCGGCGAGATGCTCTGGTACATGGTCGGCTTCCCCGTTCCTGCATGTCGGCGCTCTTTACAGAGTCAGCCCACATGCAGGGACTAGATGCCACAGCTGGTGAATAGCGGCACCGGGAATCACGTGATCAGAGCACCGTTGCTATGGTAACCCGCCTGTCAGCGGTGACATCACCGCTTACAGCCCGCAGCCTCTGCTCACTCACTGAGTGATTAGACTACACGGAGCAGCAGCATCTTCCTCCCATGCAGTGCTGTCTGATGTAGCAGAGCTGCATGGGTTGAAGGAGAAAGAAGACAGAAGACCATGGATCGTGGAGGGATGAGAGGGAGTAATAAACATGGAGTCTCTAAGTGTGTCTGTGTATTTATTTCTATTAAAGTATTTTTTCTCTGTGTGGTATCTTTTTTTTTAACCCTTTATTGGAGATTCTTAATGGCCGGTCAAACTTGCCTGACGTTAAGAATCTCTGGCTTAATACTAGCTATGAAAACTAAGCTAATATTAACTCATTATTACCCAGCAAGCCACCCGGCTTCAGGGCTGCTGGAAGAGTTGGATACAGCGCCAGATGATGGCGCTTCTATGAAAGCGCCATTTTCTGGGGCGGCTGCGGACTGCAATTCGCAGCAGAGGGGCCCAGAAAGCTCAGGCTAATCTGTGCTGCGGATTCCAATCCCAAGCTGCCTAGTTGTACCTGGCTGGACACAAAAATGACAAAAATGGGGCGAAGCCCATGTCGTTTTTTTTAATAATTATTTCATGAAATTCATGAAATAATTAAAAAAAGGGCTACACTATATCTTTAGTTCCCAAACGGGTACAAAAGGGCAGCTGGGGATTGGGGGCAGCCGTACCTGCCTGCTGTACCTGGCTAGCATACAAAAATATGGCGAAGCTCACGTCATTTTTTTTTTTTTGTTTTTTTGGCTAAAAAAATAAAAAATGCTTCCCTGGATTTTCTATTGCCAGTGAAGGTAACACCAAGCAGTGGGGATTAGCAGCCAGTAGCTGCTTGGATTACCCTTAGCTAGCAATACAAAAAATGCAGCGGGAGCCCATATTTTTTTTTTTAAATTATTTAAATAACTAGAAAAAAAAATGGGCTTCCCTGTATTTTGATTGCCTGACATCACAGTACTGTAAAAATAAATCATTAAAAAAAAATGACGTAGTGCTCCGCTCCTCGGTATTTTTGATTCTCAGCGCAGATAAAGCAGACAGCTATGGGTTGCCACCCCCATCTTACCTTGGCTGACAATCAAAATACAGGGAAGTCCATTAATTTTTTTTATTTAAAAAATAGTTAAAAAAAAAATGACGTGGGGTCCCCCCATTTTTGATAGCCAGCTAGGGTAAAGCAGATGGCTGCAGCCTGAAAACCACAGCTGGCAACTTTACCGTGGTTGGTGATCTAATGTGGAAGTCACCCCAAGCTCTTTTTTATAATTATTTTATAAATGATAATAACTACAAAAAAAAAGTAGGGTCCCGTCCAAATTGGATCACCAACCAAGGTAAAGCGGACAGCTGTGGTCTGGTATTCTCAGGGTGGGACGGTCCATAGTTATTGGCCCTTCACAGCCTAAAAATAGCAGGCCGCAGGCGCCCCAGAAGTGGCGCATCCACTAGATGCGCCAATCCTGGCGCTTCACCCCAGCTCATTCCGTGCCCTAGTGCAGCGGCAAACAGGGTAATAAATGGGGTTGATACTAGCTGTAAGATCACCTGACATCAAGCCCAGCAGTTTGTGTAGTCATGGCGTCTATCAAATACCCGACATCACAAACTGTCAGTACTAACAAAAAAAATAGACAAAAAAAATTTATTTGAAAAAACACTCCCCAAAACATTACCTCTTTCACCAATTTATTGTAAGGAAAAAAAAAATAAGGGGGTCCCACGACGACTCTGGACCGTCTAGAATATGGGGGGACACGCTCATGGAACGTATCCCCCATTTTCTAGGAGTGCAGACCCTCCATGTGAGGAGTGTGGGTGCAATGAATCTGCACCCACTCTCCCCGGGTCCACAGCAGCAGAGTCCATGTCGTAACTGTTGCTACCAAAGCTGCAATGCCCTGCTCATAAGGTAAGGGTATACTTAATCAGGAGAACTATACTAAATTTGCTAATAAGGTATGTCCTAATATTATTACTATTCCACCTACTAAATATTGGGGATAGGATCTTGGAGATGGAATACCCCTTTAAGTCCAGTTATCCAGCTGAATGAATACTAGACAACAGAGCTCGCTATTTAGACATGTTTTCTTGTGGCGTATAATGGACTGTCATGTTTGGTAGGTGTTCAGAAGGGCAACTATAAAATCAAATACCTCCATTTGGATGTAGTAGTATAGGTCTCCTGATCAACTATGTTCTTTACCTCATGAGCAGGGCATTGCAGTAGCTTACAGATGCATGGTTACCGCCACTCACTGTGACTGAAGACAGGAAGCTGAGCTGACAGCCGCTCTGTGCATGCAGCAGCGTCTATTGTGAAGGAGGGGGCCACAGGGGTGACCTGACAGGGCCTGGGGAGGAGTTTTCTGTCGCATGTGCACATGCGACAGAAATCAGAGGAGTAGGGTGAATGCGGCAGGCGCACTGCTGTGCGCGTGGCCATCTTGGATTTCCGGCATGGGGTCGGGGGGTGCACTTTGGCGACACCGGGGGACCGGAGGGGACCGGGGAGGAGATTTATCTCCCATCTGACATGTTTGTTCATGCCAGATGGGAGATAAATAATTTTTTATTGGCGCTGTCATTTACTGTAACGTGATCATCGGTATACGGCACTAAGGGGTGCTTAGCCTTGTATTTAGCCAAAAAAATAAATACATTTTAAAAAAAATGACGTGGGGTTCCCCCTATTTTTGATAGCCAGCTAGGGTAAAGCAGATGGCTGCAGCCTGCAGACCACAGCCGGCAGCTTCACCTTAGCTGGTAATCCAAAACTGAGGGCACCCCACACTGTTATTTTAAATTAAATAAATAATTAAAAAAAAAAACACGTGGGGGTTCCTCCAAAATTGGATTACCAGCTAAGGTAAAGCGGACAGGTGGAGTCTGATATTCTCAGACTAGGGAGGTCCATGGTTATTGGACTCTCCCCAGCCTAAAAATAGGAGGCTGCAGCCGCCCCAGAAGTGGCGCATCCATTAGATGCGCGAATCCTGGTGCTTCGCTCCAGCTTATCCCGTTGCCCTGGTGCGGTGGCAAACGGGGTAATATATGGGGTTAATACCAGATGTGTAATGTCACCTGTCATCAAGCCCTGGGGTTCATGATGTCAGGCGTCTATCAGATACCCGACATCACCAACCCAGTTAGTAATAAAAAAAAAAATAGACGACAAACACATTTTTATTTGAAAAAACACTCCCCAAAACAGTCCCTCTTTCACCAATTTATTAGAAAGAAAAACAAATCCAGGTCTGGTGTAATCCAAGGGGGTCCCATGACGATCCATACCATAGTCAATGTCACAGTCAATGAAGAACAGAATGTTCCATATTGGCTGGGAGAGCAATGCAGTGACCTGAGCTAACATCAATAGGTCAGCCCAGGTCACTGCAGGGCATGATGAGCGCTGCTGTCAGGAGGTTAGCAAGGTACATTACCTGCGGTGATCGCTGCACTCCTGACAACGCTGTCACTGAGTTCAATGACCGCCGCCTTCACAAACCAAGTATCGTGGGAGCCTGTGACATCACCGCTAGTGACAGTCTCGGGTCGGCAGCAAGAGGAGATGTGACGAGCGGCGGCCATGGAAGACAGTGACAGCGCTGACGTCAGGAGGGCAGGACTTCATCACCGCAGGTAAGGAACTTTACTAATCTCCTGACGGCAGCGCTTCTCATCCCCGCGGCTGCTGTCACTACAGTGTGGGCAGCTGCGGACATCGTACAGTGCAGGCAGCTGCGGACGCTGCTGAGCGGGCAGCCGCGGGACTGGAGCTGGAGCGGGACACAGACTGCAGCGGCATCCGACGGAATTCACATGGAAGTGCTTTTGTTTGGCTTTCGGGGATTTTTGCACACGTAGCCAGGGTACACATCGGGTTACTAAGCAAAGCGCTTTGCTTGGATACCCGATATTTACCCTGGTTACCAGCTTACCGCAGGCTGCCAGCGATGGCTCCCTGCACACGTAGCTGTGAAAAGCCACGCTTTTGGTGATCAAACCGTTCTCGAACGTAACTCAAACTGCCGAACTTTTAGCAAATCGTTCGAGTTCGTCGAACGACTCGAACACTCCCCAAAATCACTCGAACATGAAATTGGCGAACCTCAAACATCACTCATCTCTCCTCTCGAGAGTCACTTCTCTACTGTCTGTCTCCTAACACTCCTGACCTCCCCTTACCAACCCCCCCAAGTGGCCAACCCTTTTCCCTTCAGACTGTCCACTGGTGTGTCTGGTGGGTGTGGTGCAGAGTGTTCCTAGGGTTTTGATTAGCTTATTCTTAGCAACACCAAGGGTCAGGGATCCGTAACCAAGGAGGAGGTGGCTATCAGGCAGAAGGGCAGATTTCACAATACCCTGTGACGACCTGATAGGCCAGGGCGTCACATTTACATAGTACTAAAAGATACTCCTAAACACCGACTCATGATGATGTTGTAGAATGGATAGCAGACAATGGCATTTGAAACATACACTGCCTTGAACCAGTTGAATTAGAGGCTTTCTGTTACGCTCACCAAGGAGCGGCGAGCGTCCGGAGGTGGACCCACTGGACCATGCACCGGACTCCCCAGAGAAGGCGACCAGCAGCGAACCCCTATACAGGGACTGTGCGGCGCCTCCCCAGAAGACCTAAATGCACGGCAGCCAGGAACCGGTAGTAGGAGTCTCTGTAGGGCCAGGTGTAGCAAGGTTGTGGCTTCCACAGCCGGCAGAACATGGAAATGGCACCGGAGATGCTGACAGCAGGTGACGTCCACAGCAGGTACGGTACAGATAATGTCCACGGCAGGTAGGGCACGGTGACGTCCACTGTCGGTATGAGCGGTGACGTCCACAGCAGGTACGGCACATATAATGTCCACGGCAGGTAGGGCACGGTGACGTCCACTGTCGGTATGAGCGGTGACGTCCACAGCCGGAATAATACGGATGGCACTACGGTGAGACAAGGGATTAGAACCAGGTAACAAATACACAGATAACAGCACAAGGGGGTCTGGACACTGGCAAGGCTCTAATGGAAGCGTTGCTCGGGCGCCTGCTGCTGGGGGAGGTGAACCTAAATACCCATTAGGTAACAGGTGACCTCTGAGGTCACTTCCAGAAAACGGGGCATACCGCTTTAAGAAAGGGGGCGTGGCCTCACACGCAGCCTAGAGTCACTTACTGCTGCTCTGTGTAAGGAAGGGAGACAGGAAGAGGCTGCAGCATGCCTGGGAGCAGGACGTACATCAGGACCCGGAGCAGGAGCAGCGCCTGCAGAGCCATGGGACCGGTAAGAGGAAGGCCGTCGCTGCCTGGGGCTATGACTGGGAGTGCAAGTGGGAGCCATGCTGGGACTGGGCACATGTGAGGGAGCGCGCCCCCCACGGGGTCTGGTGGGACCAGGCGCTACACTTTCAAATCTCACAGTTTCATTCTCCTGTTCTTCTCTGCTTTCCAAAGAACACACGATTGCCTTGGAGTACTTTCCTAGTAGTGCTATTTGTAAGAAAAATATATGACTCAGAAGATATTTACTTTTTTATAGACCTGTTAGTCATCTGGTCGGAGCAAGGACAATTACATAATTTATCTTTACATAATTTCTGAAAACGCATTAAATCTCCCATTATTATTATCGGAGCATCGAGGAGCATGTAGGGTAGAGTATGTAAACTGCTGCTACCTGTTTGTAGATCCTGCTGTTTGGTTTATTGAGGCTGAGTCTCTGCACTGAACAGAAATGCCAGTTAGAGTCAGATGTGAATTTCAGGCCCTGTCAAATACATATGTAACATACATCACAGCTGGGTAGTAGGTGCAGGAGACAATATTAGGCCCAGATGTAGGTGCTGAGCAGTGGTGTGGCTTTTCTGACTGATTGTGCAGTTTGGGATGTCACAGTGCTCCTATCTGGTTCCTGGCACTCCAAACCCATTTTCAGGGTACATCTAGATGAGGTAGGTAAGAAAAAAGTAGACAGGACCTTAGTATGAACTGTTCAAATAATTTACTGGATAACACAAAAATAATTCACATCTTCTTAAGTATTTAGCTGCAACACTGAATTTCCATACAGGTTCTGGTTGGATGGCACCTGGACTGGTAGTCTGATATGGCAAATCCGTGACGCCCTGGCAAACCAGGTAGTCACACAGTATAGGCACCCGCATAACACCTATCCCACATAGGGTTTAATCAGCCGACAAAATCTTAGTCACCCCCTCAGGGAAGGACAGACACACCAGAGGGCGGGACCAGGTGGAAGGAAAACGCCCACCTAGTGGTCTGGAGAGCCCGGGGCGGGAAAACAGGGAGATAAGTTTTAGAGTAGAGTAAGAGTTTGGAGGTGAAGTTGACAAGTGTCAGGGTCGGAGCCCTGACACATTGGCTAGGTGGCAGACAGTGGTCAGTGCCAGCAGGAGATGGAGAGACGGCTGCCAGAGATCCGAAGTGGACTGGGGCAGGGTTGTAGCCCGCCGGTACCGACACCGGAGAACCGACCCGGAAACTGTGTACAAAAGGGGGTACTTGGACCCTGAAGCCAGGACCGGCATCAACGGCCTAGCTAATTAACCAATTGAGGGCAGGATTATAGGTCCTGTCCCAACCTAAGTCCTGAAAAGTAGACAACCACCCACCGAGAGGGATAGGGCATCCGCCAGGGCCCAGTAGATCCCACAGGTCAGCGTCTGATGGGCACGGCTCCCAACCAAATGATCGGGGAGCAGACTCCTGCGTTATAGACCGGGAAGTCTATCACAGAAAACACAGTGCAGAGGAAAGGGGCATTGACAACCGGGCCCGGGTGTGGGACCAGAAATACACCCCCGGCCGCCGGCCACCATCACCTTGGTTTACCAAAGGACTTGTGTGATTTATTCAACCGTGAGTAACATCCCCGGCATGACTGCGTGTGCCGACCCCTGCCATTACCATCCCCTGCAGAGAGACATTGGGCCCTGGGGCATCCATCCCTGCCCACGGAGGGGTTAACATCCAGCTGTCAGCCCATCCACCCCGGGAGTCCCACAGCAGCAGCGGTGGTGCTACACTTCACCACACACCGTGGGTGGCATCACAGACAGTTTTCAACAATACCCGTACAAATATGTCCCCATTTATTCGAAGTGACCGCGCGACCCCCGGGTCCGGTAGAGTCCCTCGAGCTATACTGCAGATCTGGATCCGAGCAGCATCGACTGCTGGCGTGGGGGCGGTACAAATCTATAATTGCGGTTTGGCATTGCAGCAATGGGCTCTGAAAAGGCTTTTTGGCAAAGTACCTGACATTAGCCGCCCTTGTAACCTGCTCATTACCTCTAGCTGGGTTTGTCTCAGCTGCCAACTGTCAACTCTCCCTGGTTACCATAGTGACCAGGCTATAGAGGATACTGATCAGACATTCTCCAATACAGTCTCTAGCCAACACTTATACCACCACCTGCTGGTCTCCAGTGGTATTACAGAGCAACACCTTACTTTTAATTTAACAGAACGACACCAGGCAATACATTAAACCATTTAAACCATAAATTATTCTACAGATTCCTATGAATGCAGAAACTTTTGTAATGGCCCCTTCTGGGTTATTTCATACCCTCTTGAAAAAGAACCAAGTCACTCTTGGCTTACCTAAAAGGTCTCAGCTAAATAGATAATGGGGCATTCTCCTGTAATCACCCAGGTGTGTGGTGATGTACACCTGAAAAGAACGCCTTTGTCCTATCGTAGTAGAATTTTATGATACTTCTGTTACTGGTGTTCCAGAACTTCGCTTGAGTTCACGAGGCTATGCTTCATGCTGCATGTAGCTCCTACCGTATGTATGCTAAATGCCACAAACTCATACCCAGTTCCCTGATTAGGCTCTGACTAAAGTGTATTCGACTTCTTACTTACTAATACTAGTGTTTTATGGCAAAGACTAGTCTAGAGGACTCCTCATGTCTTTGAGTTCTTAAGAAAACAAGAAGAGTGGGGGCATAGTTATCCCAACCTCGTAATCAGTTGATCCAATCTACCTTTAGAAGGGTGTCTTGACACAGTTATCCCTTCAAGTGCATCAAGGCTTGTAATTACTCTGAATGCAACATCACTTTGATACCTTCTAGTGTACCAAAACCTATAACTCTGCTCTCCATCTGGCTAACAAGTTCACTTTACCACCCTCATCACATCATTAACCCACAATCCTAAATGACTCTTTGAAATCTTCCACTCCCTCCTGAGCCCTAAAATGCAGACCCTAGTCACCAACCTCAGCTCCAATGATTTGGTCACTTTCTTGTTACAAAAAATAAAACACATCCATCAGGACATTTTTGAAAAATCCCCTTAGAGCCTGGACCCCTCCCCTCCTGCACCTCAAGCTCAGCCTCAGTTTTCGAGCCTGTCACAGAAGAAGTGACCAGGCTCCTTGCTTCTTCTCACCCGACAACCTGCACCAGCGACCCCATTCCCTCACATCTCCTTCAGGCTCTCTCCCCAGCTGTAAATACCTATTTAAACAAAATACGTATTTAACCTACCTCTTTCATCAGATATCTTTCCTTCATCATTTAAACGTGCCATTATAACCTCTCTTATTTAAAAAACTTCCCTTGACCAGAACTGTGCTGGTAACTACAGACCGGTATCTAATCTTCCCTTTATCTCTGAACTCCTGGGACACTTGGTCCACTCTTGGCTAATCCACTATCTCTCTGAAAACTTGCTTCTTGATCCCTTACAATCTGGTTTCTGCTCTTTCACTCCACCAAAACGGCCCTTACCAAAGTCTCCAAAGATCTATTAATAGCAAAATCCAATGGCCACTACTCCTTATTGTTTCTCTTAGAACTCTCTGTCACTTTTGATACTGTGGATCACCAGCTCTTCTTCACCATGCTCCGCTCTATCGGCCTCAAGGACACCGCTGTCACCTGGTTCTCCTCTTATCTCTCTGACTGCTCCTTCACTGTTACCTTTGCTGTCTCTTACAAGTGCATCTCAATAAATTAGAATATCATCAAAATGTTAATTTATGTCAGTAATTCAATGCAAAAATGGAAACACATATATTATATAGAGTCATTACAAACAGAGTGATCTAGTTCAAGTGTTTATTTCTGTTAATTTTGATGATTATGGCTTACAGCCAATAAAAACCCAAAAGTCATTATCTCAGAAAATTAAAATAATTACCACAAAATACCTGCAAAGGCTTCCTAAGCGTTTAAAATGGTTCCTTAGCCTGGTTCAGTAGGCTACACAATCATTGGGGAAGACTGCTGACTTGACATATGTACAGAAGGCAGTCATTGACACACTCCGCAAGGAGGGTAAGCCACAAAAGGTCATTGCTAAAGAAGCTGACTGTTCACAGAGTGCAATATCCAAGCATATTAATGGACAGTTGAGTGGAAGGAAAAAGTGTGGTAAAAAAAGGTGCACAAGCAACCGGGATAACCGCAGCCTTGATAGGATTGTTAAAAAAGGCCATTCAAAAATTTGGGGAAGATTCACAAGGAGTGAACTGTTGTTGGAACCTACTTCATCTGGCCCTAGAGTTGCGATGTGGGGGAAAACAAAGGTACTTCGGGTACCTCTTCTGAGGATTGTACTGTATGTGATCTTGAGGTGGAGGAAGAGGAGGGGAGGCCACTTGATGGCACTTGCCATCCACTGTATCAAACGCTCTTTCTGGGCCTCATCTACAAGTCAAACCACTGTATGGCTGCCAAAGAAAGGGATTTGAATAGCAATTCCAGCAACAGAAGTTGTCAGTTGTATTTGGATAGTACGAGCTGCTGTTTGTTCAGTAGAGCTTTTAGGAACATTAGCACCTATCCCATGTACACCTTGAACACCACGCCTATTCCCCCTTCCACCACGACTTTGGGATTTCCCACTTTTGTTTTATGTATCGTTTCCCTCTTTTAACCAGCTGTTTCACAACCCTAGACCTACATCAGTCAGTCACCTGTCAATAAATTAACAAACACTATTTAGATTATGAAATAGCAATTTTGACCTGGATTCCAGATTTTGCACTATTTAGATGAGGAAATAGCAATTTTTAGCTGGACCACACAATTACCACAATCTAGATGATGAAATGGCAATTTTTGGCTGGACCACAGATTTTGCACTATTTAGATGCTATAATAGCAATTTTTAGCTGGACCACAGATTTTGCAATATTTAAATGCTACTGTATAATAGCAATTTTTGGCTGGACCACAGATTTTGCCCTATTTAGATGCTATAATAGCAAATTTTGGCTGGAACACACATTTTAATATATTTAGATGATGAAATAGCAATTTTTAGCTGGACCACAGATTCTGCACTATTTTGATGATGAAATCGCAATTTTTAGATGGACCACACAATTACCACTATCTAGATGATGAAATGGCAATTTTTGGCTGAACCACAGATTTTGCACTATTTAGATGATGAAATAGCAATTTTTAGCTGGACCACAAAATTATCACTATTTAGATGATTAAATGGCGATTTTGCATTATTTAGATGATGAAATTTTGGGCTGGAATCACACAATTACCACTACTTACATTTAGGTCCATATGTATTTAGACAGAGACAACATTTTTCAAATTTTTGTTCTGTACATTACCACAATGGGTTTTGAACAAAACAATTCAGCAGCAGTTGAAATTCAGACTTTCAGCTTAAATTCAGTGGGTTGAACAAAATGATTGCATAAAAATGTGAGAAACTATAGCATTTTTTAATTTCAATCATTTAATTTCAAGGGCTCAAAAGAAATTGGACATATTAAGTCAGTGGTGGACATACTGCAGCTGCACTAGGGCCCGGAGGTTCAGAGGGCCCTTGCTGGCCAATGAATAATGAGGGCAATTGTCCTCATGATAAACAGAGTGCCGAGCAAGGAGCAATCACGCAGCTCCGCACAGTGCAGGCAGCGGAACTCAAGAATCTGTCCTCTGCTCCCTGCTCGACACTTTCTCTGTGACACAGGTGAGTGCGCCCTGATGATGCCACCATGCTGCGCGAGTGTGCCGCCCCCGGGAGCAGGTGAACTGCTCGGATCTGGCCTTTTGCTGTGGCTCGAGGGTCCCTGGACTCGGGGCTCAGCGGCCCTCTCGATTTAAAAGGGTGGGAAATTATTTACAAGGGATAGTTCGTGACGCCACCCGTGGTTCACTGTAAGGGGAGTACCGTCCGCTGCTGATGGGAGTACTAAGGAGATATGGAGTGGGGCAGCCAGGTGGTGATCCCTCCACGGGTAGGGGAGGCCCCCGGGACTCTGGAGGAAGGTTGGTGGATGGTGCAGGGGTTGCGCAGGCTGACTGGGTGCAGGGAGGGCAGTGTACTCACCCAGGCTGTGAAGATGTTGGTGCAATCATTAAGAGGACTCTGACGCAGGAGTAAACCAAGTCTCTGGGTACCACTGCCGCTTTGGGGAGCCCGTCCAGGTGTCCGTCCCCACTGGTATTGCTTAGTGGTCCGGAGCCTACCTCCTTGCACAAGTGTAGAAGTTCCTAAGTGACCCGTCGGCCT
Organism: Anomaloglossus baeobatrachus; assembly: GCF_048569485.1. Taxonomy (NCBI): domain Eukaryota; kingdom Metazoa; phylum Chordata; class Amphibia; order Anura; family Aromobatidae; genus Anomaloglossus; species Anomaloglossus baeobatrachus. The sequence continues at coordinate 786,215,290 of NC_134353.1, forward strand.
GAAGCTGTCAGGGTCCCGCTCCCTATGTTTATACAGTGGAGCTGTGCTCTCGATGGCTAACACTTGGGATTTCAGTGGGTTGCATAAGCTGGAAAACCCTATCTCCCTCGTTGTGTTGATGCCTTCGATCTCTGAGCTCTTGGGGAAAGTTCATAAAGAGACTATCCTCGACAGGTTAATTATCAGGTTGCGTGGAGCTACTCCCCGATCTAGGGTCCTGTACCCCGCCATGCTCGGGACCGGTCCAGTTACTGGACTTGCTGGTGCCGACCGTTCTCCAAAACTAAGTCACTACACCCTTTCCAATACCCTGCAACTGGGTCTCCGATTCCTCTGGTCCCAGACCACCGTCTGTGATCTAACCAAGGTCACACAGGGTGCTACAACTCCCTCAGCTCCTCAATCTTTGAGGACTACTCTAGACTTCAGGGAGCTGCTACCCCCAGCTCCTCACTCTTTGGGAACTACTGCTGAACTGACTAAATCCCTCCCACCAGTCTGCCTGACCCCTAGGTGGGTGGCCCTTTTCCAGCTAGATCAACCTACTGGTGTGTCTGACAGGGTGAGGTGAGAAGTGTGGTTAGGATTTGAGTGCTGATGGAAGCAATACCAGTAGTTAGGATCCCAGATCCATGGAGGGTGGGTTCTGCACCATGAGAAAGGAGAGTGCAGTTCCCTGTGACACCCTGACAGAGGGTATCACATTCCCCCTTGGTTAAACGTAGCTCGTCCCCGAGCTACAGGGCACCCAGAGGTTTTATTTTTATTTTTAAACTGTAAAAGGAATAACAAGATTATTGTATAAATATTCATCCCACATAGGGAAGGTAATACCCTTAAACGTTGCAAACTCTCAAAGTCCAGCAATCAGAACACATGGTAACGCTACCGGTTGTAGCAGTAGTCGGTGGCTCAGCCTACTCTGCTGCAGCCCCTTCCTGCCACAGTCCATAGCCATTGTCCCTCTCCCTTCAACCCGCCACCCAAACAACCTGGATCCCTGGTGCCACCTCTAATCCTAGTGTGCACCCCTTTTCCAGGTACTCTTGTAGTCCATGATGACGGGGTTGAAGTCCTTGTAGGTCAGAGGACAATTCTGGAAGGCGCACTGGGTGCAACTATATACAAAAGGCACAAGTTTGCGCTGGCTGCTGCCATTCCTGCAGCCGTGGTCCACTTTTAATAGTAAAGTACAACTGCAAATCAGGTAAAGTATACGGGTAATTGGCATTTTTCAAATCAACATTTTCATTAGTAGCAATATCATACACAACTTTTTACAATAAAGTAGCCGGGTTCCGCTACCATTAATATCGGAGGTAGTCGGGGGCAGTGGCAGGAGCTGGCATCACTTTCCCACCCTCCATCACATGCTTTTTGACCTCTAGGGCATACCAGCACAATGCCGGCAATATGAGACAATGTCACCTGGCTTCAGGTTCCGGTCCGGGGGTCCCTTCGGGAGGTGCTCTGCCACATCCCTCCTGGAAACAAACACCCCAGCAGTGAGTCCCGGCTCCGCGATGAACCCCCACCTCTTAATGGGGTCAAAGTGCTCAACCAGGCCACAGTACCGTGGCCCTCTGACCCAAAAGGTGGCTTTCCTCAAATGCTCTTTTTCCTGAAGGATGTGGGCAGCAACCTCTCTCCGCCGTTGCTCCCTAGTAGAAATTTCTGTGTGCAGCCGTTGCTGCTGTCTTTCCCAATATGGGGCGCTGGCGTCAGGCTCTGCCTCCTCTATGGGAACTGGCTGTAGATGGACTCCTGCGGCCACGGCGGCTACCGGGAGGCCGCGTGGTGGTGGAACTGGCATCCCGACAGGCTCCTCCCCCGCTGTGGTAGGTGAAGAAACCAACTGTCCCACAGTTGGGATAGCAGAATCCGAGTGCTCCGTACCGAGGTACGGGCCCGGTCATGCGGCCGGGTCTGGTCTGGCCGACGACAGGACTGGAGGCGTTGCAGCATGGTCTGGTCTGGCCGGTGGTGGGACCTGAAGCATTGCGGCTTGCTCGCTTTCTGCGGGGGTTGAAGGTTCCGCTGCTGGTGTCGGGGGAAGCAGCTCGGCTTCCACCGAGGGTGGAGGTGGTGGCATGGCAGTCGCAGTGGCCGGAGCAGACCGGATTCTGTTGCTGGGTAGGCCGGTTCAACTGGAACTCGGTAGCTACTTACCCGCTCTACACGCAGGGCTTCAATCTCGCGGGCCCGTACTGCCACAGCCACGCTCCTCATTTCGATTCTCCAGTGGTCCAGCATATAGAGGAACTGTGTCCGCATCCTCCTGTAAAGCTGCTCCATCTCTTCCTCGATCCAAGTCGCGGTCCCGGGAGCAGCACGCTCCTGTAACCAGTCCCTTGCTGCCGACATCCTTCTCCGCAGGTTCCAGGAACTTTATGGGCAGAGTCCTAGCGTCCCTGTGCCACTTACGCTGTTACATCCCGTTACGCCCCCTTGGTTTTTGGCAGCCAGCTCTCCAGCTTCCGGCTAAAATTCTCAGGATGAGGGGCGGAACTTCGGCTTCACGCTCTTTTGGTCGGGAAGATGGCGTAGTTGTCCTATTTAGGCGCCAAAATGGCAGAAAATGGCAGCAACAAGATTTTAACACAACAATTCAGATTTTTCAAGGTGCACGTCACCCATGTTAGTGGGCCCAGTCTGATCCTGTTCATGACGCCAAAGAATCGAGGTGTGCCGCCCCCGGGAGCAGCTGAATTGCTCGGATCCGGGTTTTTGCTGTGGCTCGAGGGTCCCCGGACTCGGGGCTCAGCGGCCCTTCCGATTTAAAAGGGGGGGAAGTTATTTACAAGGGATAGTTTATGACGCCACTCATGGTTTGAGGTAAGGGGAGTACCGCCGCTGCCAATGGGAGTACCCGGGGGAGATGGAGTGGGGCAGCCAGGTGGTGATCCCTCCATGGGTAGTGGAGGCCCCCAGGACTCTGGAGGAAGGTTCGTGGATGGTGCAGGGTTGCGCAGGTTGGTTGGGCACAGGGAGAGCAGTGTACTCACCCAGGCTGTAAAGATGTTGGTGCAATCATTAAGCAGACTCTGACACAGGAGTAAACCAAGTCTCTAGGTACCGCTGCCGTTTTGGGGAGTCTGACTGGGTGTCCGTCCCCACTGATATTGCTTAGTGGTCCGGAGCCTGCCTCCTTGCACAAGTGCAGAAGTTCCTAAGTGACCCGTCGGCCTGAAGCTGTAAGTGTCCCGCTCCCTATGTTTATATAGTTGAGCTGTGCTCTCGACGGCTGACACTTGGGATTTCAGTTGGTTGCATAAGCTGGAAAACCCTATCCCCCTCATTGTGTTGATGCTATTCAATCTCTGAGCTCTTGGGGAAAGTTCATAAAGAGACTATCCTCCACAGGTTAATTATCAGGTTGCGTGAAGCTACTCCCCGATCTAGGGTCCTGTACTCTGCCGTGCTCAGTACTGGTCCAGTTACTGGACTTGCTGGTGCTGACTGTTCTCCAAAACTAAGTCACTACACCCTTTCCAATACCCTGAGACCGAGTCTCCGACTCCTCTGGTCCCAGACCACCATCTGCAACCTAACCAAGGTCACACAGGGAGCTACAACTCCCTCAGCTCCTCACTCTTTGAGGGCTACTCTAGACTTTAGGGAGCTGCTACCCCCAGCTCCTCACTCTTTGGGAACTACTGCTGAACTGACTAAATCCCTCCCACCAGTCGGCCTGACCCCTAGGTGGGGGGCCCTTTTCCAGCTAGACCAACCCACTGATGTGTCTGACAGGGTGTGGGTGAGGTGTGGTTAGGATTTGAGTGGAAGCTGATGGAAGCAATACCGGTAGTTAGGATCCCAGATTCATGGAGGGTGGGTTCTGCACCATGAGAAAGGAGAGTACAGTTCCCTGTGACATCCTGATAGAGTCAGGGGCGTCACACATGCCTGTGTCATTTAAAAAGTTCCTGGCAAGAGAAAAAGCAGCACGGCAGGGGCCCGCATGGAGAGGTGAGAGGTGATAAATAGCCTGAGGAGGGGACATTAAGGAGGGGGAATTGAGGGATTATTAATATTATTATTATTTATTATTATAGTGCCACTTATTCCATGGCACTTTACATATGAAAGAGGTATACATAATAGGGACAAGTACAATAATCATAAACAATACAAGGCACAGACAGGTACATGAGGAAAGAGGTCCCTGCCCGCGAGGGCTCACAGTCTACAAGGGATGGGTGAGGATACAGTAGGTCAGGGTAGAGCTGGTCATGAGGCGCTATATCAGACTGAGGGTTACGGCAGGTTGTAGGTTTGTCGGAAGAGGTAGGTCTTCAGGTTCCTAAAGGGATGACTAATACCCTTAGGAGGGGACAATGAGTAGGGGGAGGTGATTGGTGACTAATAACCTGAGGAGGGGACAATAAGAAGGGGGAGGATTGGGATTAGAAGAGGGTATAAGAGGGGCTTCAGGGTTTTATGGTGCACAGGGAGGGGGGGGGGAGTACATTATATGCAAATTTAAAGGCAGCCTGTCCAGTCTCCCTCCAGCAGCATTCATATCAGTATATAAAAATTCCCCGCATAATCAGCCTTGTATAATGATATTCACTAAAATGAATGTTTTAAAAAAAAAGATTTAGAAACTGTGCTGTTCCTATGCTAATTAGGGCCTTGACTAGTTGCAGGGGTGCTAGTTCTCCTGACTAGTACTCCTTTTTCCATGTTATCACACCCTTGTAGGCATGATAACATGACTTATACAAGCCGGCATTATCGCAGCTCCTGGAAATCTTGCGCATGTGCGCAGGTGTGTTCACTCACATTGAATCTCATCTGAAGTCAGGTGTACATCTCCCGGCTTCAGAGAGGCGCACTGGGCATGATCAGAAGTGCAGAAACAGTTTCTCTGATCATGTGCAGTGCGCCTCTCTGAAGCTGGGAAGTGTACATACACCCAACTTCAGGTGAGAATCAATATGAGTGAACAAAGCCGCACGCATGTGTTTGCCCCTGAATTAAAGCCTGCTTTACACGTTGCAATTAGTTGTACAATCGCATTTGCGATGTGACACGCCCAGGTTGCATACGGGATCTTATGAGATTGCACGTAGGTCGTTCATTTGCTGTCACACATGCGTTAGTAGTCTATGTTAAATTGATCAATTTTGTGTGCGATCCTTTAGATCATGTGTATGCATTGGGCACCTTTTTTTTTTTTTATTTATTGACTTGACAAGCGTGTGTAATGTGTAGGGATGCGTTTTTACTATGTCATCTGCCATTCAGCTCTGCTACATGGCCGCTGACAGCAGACACAGACAGCCATGTAGCAGAGCTGAATGGCAGATGACAGCAGACACAGACAGAGCTGCACTGTCAGAATGAACTCGGGTGAACTTCACCCGACTTCATTGTCATGCTGCGGCTCTGTCTGTGTCGCACCCTGATTAGCGGTCACCAGTGAAGGGCTCACCGGTGACCGCTAAACTCCTGAGTAAATAACCAGCAAAGCAAAGGTACTAAACAATTGTGGTCACAATTAAAATGTAACTTTTAATATCCAAGTTAAAATTTATATACCACACAACATAAACGGTTGTAAAACCAACCAAAGATTGGAGCTAATGTTAGGCTCCTGTCATTACCCAGTTAAGGACACTGTATATCCGGTAGTAACAACTCTACCGAAATAACACTAGTTGAGACAAGAGAGAAAGCTGTCCCATATATGATGCATACAGTTAGTAATCCACAGCAAAATGTACATTCGGTAGGAGTCACCCCACTGAAATAACAATAATTGAGACCAGTGTAAAACTGTCTCATAAATGGTGTGTACAATTTATAATCCACAGCGATAAATAACCATGACAAAGGTCTCACTGTAAAGAATGAAGCAAAAATGGTTGTCCAGTAGCAGGGGGTGGCACCAATCAGCCTCACAATACCCCTTAGCTGGCAACAATCTGACCTGATACTTTCTTAGACCTCCCGACGCGTTTCTTAATTTGGCTTAATCCTCAGGGGACTGTGGTCAAGAAATTACAGCTGCAAAGATAAACAGTATAAGGGTATGCAAGGCCATCACTTCTGATCTAGTCAAATTAAACATTTTGCGTTTTTTCTGGCAGGCCAAATTTTCAAAGTCTCTTGAGACTTGCTCAACAAAAACATCTATCGTAGACTGATCAAACAGATTAGGAGGCATACGGCTGCTTTTGTTCTTAAGAGAAGTGAACGGACCTTCGCCACAAAGGTTTGGGTCTGCGTCCGACAAATGATAAAGCAGGCGTATGTCTCCCAAAAGGGCCTCAGGTACCCCCAGTTCTTTACTAGTGCGCTTTTCTTCCTTAACAAAATGTTTATGCCACTTCAGCTTCCTAGCAAATAAATGCAGATCTTTAATACCATCAAATAATTGGAAGTCTGAAGTGGGAACAAAGGAAAGACCTTTGCTCAGCACGCACATCTCCTCAGTGGTCACTTGGCACTATGGGTAATGACAAGATGGGTGGCGCCGGCATGACGTCACATGAACGGATCACATGACCGCCATGTGCGGGGACGTCACTTAGTGACGGTTCTCCGTTTATGGCGCTATTTGGTTTCTAAGGGCGGGGCTTGAGTGACGTCCACCACTTATTGTGGTTAGACGCTCTGGGCGGCACACCTTTCTGATCATTTGCCTATGGCTGATTAGTTCTGGTAGGGGGTGTCGCCCTTCCAGCTTGTGGGCGGTTATTATGATAAGTGGGGCGGTCCGCCCACAGGATATTTAAGGGCGGCAAGTTTGAAAGCCCAGTGCTTTATGCCAGCCCAGACACAGTATGCTGGATGTCCGTCTTCTAAATGAAGGTAGGAAGGAGATCTTTTTGAGAATGCTCTGCGAATTCTTTAGTAGATCCTTGCATTGTTTAGTCTGATTATACTGTTTATCTTTGCAGCTGTAATTTCTTGACCACAGTCCCCTGAGGATTAAGCCAAATTAAGAAACGCGTCGGGAGGTCTAAGAAAGTATCAGGTCAGATTGTTGCCAGCTAAGGGGTATTGTGAGGCTGATTGGTGCCCCCCCTGCTACTGGACAACCATTTTTGCTTCATTCTTTACAGTGAGACCTTTGTCATGGTTATTTATCGCTGTGGATTATAAATTGTACACACCATTTATGAGACAGTTTTACACTCTGGTCTCAATTATTGTTATTTCGGTGCGGTGACTCCTACCGAATGTACATTTTGCTGTGGATTACTAACTGTATACATCATATATGGGACAGCTTTCTCTCTTGTCTCAACTAGTGTTATTTCGGTAGAGTTGTTACTACCGGATATACAGTGTCCTTAACTGGGTAATGACAGGAGCCTAACATTAGCTCCAATCTTTGGTTGGTTTTACAACCGTTTATGTTGTGTGGTATATACATTTTTGAACTTGGATATTAAAAGTTACATTTTAATTGTGACCACAATTGTTTAGTACCTTTGCTTTGCTGGTTATTGACTATTTGGTAAGCAACGACACATCTTTACTTGATTTAAACTCCTGAGTAACTGAATTGAGCAGCCCTCTCTCATACTCACCGATCCCCGGCGCTGCACGGCATTCACACTGCTCCGGCGGCTTTTACTGTTTTGAAAAAGCCGGCCGCCCATTAAACAATCTCGTATTCCCTGCTTTCCCCGCCCACCGGCGCCTATGATTGGTTACAGTGAGACACGCACCCACGCTGAGTGACAGGTGTCACACTGCACCCAATCACAGCAGCCGGTGGGCGTGTCTATACTGTGTAGTGAAATAAATAATTAAATAATTAAAAAAAACGGCGTGCGGTCCCCCCCAATTTTAAAACCAGCCAGATAAAGCCATACGGCTGAAGGCTGGTATTCTCAGGATGGGGAGCCACACGTTATGGGGAGCCCCCCAGCCTAACAATATCAGCCAACAGCCGCCCAGAATTGCCGCATACATTATATGCGACAGTTCTGGGACTGTACCCGGCTCTTCCCGATTTGCCCTGGTGCGTTGGCAAATCGGGGTAATAAGGAGTTATTGGCAGCCCATAGCTCCCAATAAGTCCTAGATTAATCATGTCAGGCGTCTCCCGGAGAAACCTTCCATGATTAATCTGTAAATTACAGTAAATAAACACACACCCCCGAAAAAATCATTTATTAGAAATAAAAAACACAAACATATACCCTGGTTAACCCCTTTAATCAGCCCCAAAAAGCCCTCCATGTCCGGCGGAATCCAGGATGCTGCAGCGTCGCTTCCAGCTCTGCTGCATGGAAGTGACCGAAGCTGCAGAAGACACCGCCACTCCTGTCACCTCCACACAGCAACTGAAGACAGCCGCGCGATCAGCTGAGCTGTCACTGAGGTTACCTGGATCCAGTGGTGGATCCAGCGGTGGCCGCGGGTAACCTCAGTGACAGCTCAGCTGATCGCGCTACTCACCGCCGCTCCTCTCACCTCCACGCAGCAACTGAGGTGAGTAGCGCGATCAGCTGAGCTGTCACTGAGGTTACCCGCGGCCACCACTGTATCCAGTGACAGCGGGTAACCTCAGTGACAGCTCAGCTGATCGCGCGGCTGCCTTCAGTTGCTGTGTGGAGGTGACAGGAGCGGCGGTGTCTGCTGCAGCTCCGGGCACCTCCATGCAGCAGCGCTGGATACGACGCTGGAGCATCCTGGATTCCGCCGGACATGGAGGGCTTTTTTTGGCTGATTAAAGTGGTTAACCAGGGTATATGTTTGTCTTTTTTATTTCTAATAAAGGATTTTTTCGGGTGTGTGTGTTTATTTACTGTAATTTACAGATTAATCATGGAAGGTATCTCATAGACGCCTGACATGATTAATCTAGGACTTATTGGGAGCTATGGGCTGCCAATAACTCCTTATTACCCCGATTTGCCAACGCACCAGGGCAAATTGGGAAGAGCCGGGTACAGTCCCAGAACTGTCTCATATAATGTATGCGGCAATTCTGGGCGGCTGTTGGCTGATATTGTTAGGCTGGGGGGCTCCCCATAACGTGTGGCTCCCCATCCTGAGAATACCAGCCTTCAGCCGTATGGCTTTATCTGGCTGGTTTTAAAATTGGGGGGACCGCACGCCATTTTTTAAAATTATTTAATTATTTATTTCACTACACAGTATAGACACACCCACCGGCTGCTGTGATTGGGTGCAGTGTGACACCTGTCACTCAGCGTGGGGGCGTGTCTCACTGTAACCAATCATAGGCGCTGGTGGGCGGGTAAAGCAGGGAATACGAGATTGTTTAATGGGCGGCCGGCTTTTTCAAAACAGTAAAAGCCGCCGGAGCAGTGTGAATGCCGTGCAGCGCCGCGCCGGGGATCGGTGAGTATGAGAGAGGGGGATAGACTGACATGGACAGAGAGTGAGGGACAGAGATAGTGACCGACTTACAGAGATTAGTGAATGACAGACATTGTGAGGCGCTTCAGAACGTAGCTTTTCAACTGCGCTCTGAAGCGGACCTTTTTTAAGCTGCGGTACAGAGCGCACACCTGCGCACATAGCATCAGACACCAAAATCGTATGAGGGATGTCACACGTTACAATTGACTAGGTTCGTGCAACAAAACGCTCAATTCTAGACAAAGATACGATGTGTTTGCGATCAACGGTTTTGCGTTCAATCCTGATCGCACGTAGATGTCACACGCAGATACCTCACAAACGATGCCGGATGTGCGTCACTTACAACTTGACCCCAACGACGGATTGTGAGATATATTGAAGCGTGTGCAGCGGGCTTAAGTATTTGAAATGAACATTTTATTTCCAAATACTTGGTTGAAACCCTTTTGTTGAAAAAGACTGCCTGAAGTCTTGAATTCATGGACATCACCAGATGCTAGCACCTTAAGCAGTGCCTTTGCTGCATTCCATAAAGGTGCATGTTGCTTCCTGACTTCCCCTGTGGACCCCACAAATACCTTTATAAAATCTCCCGCTATGTATGTAAATCCTTGGGTCCGGTCCAATCGGGATCTAAGATGCTGGATCCTGTCCCTCCTTTTGGCACTGATGTCTGTCCTCCTTTGATGATTGATGTGAATGGCGCCTCAAGTGCCATTCATATAGCCGGGAAAAGTCTTGGGCCTACCCAGAGACATTGCCGGCTCATGCAGGTGCATTTTGCTCTACCCTATTGTGGACAAAGTCTAAAACATAGGTGCACCTACTGTACCGCCCCGTGTTCGGCCGCAGCCGAGTCGCTCGGATCCGGGCTCATTGGTGGGTGGCTCGAGCACCTCTGGACCTGGGGTCACGTCGCTCTGGAAGGGGGATGCTGGCGCTTTCGGTGGGGGGTTAGGTAGGTGCACGGCCGGAGACGCGCTTGAGTTCGTGACACCACCCACGGGATGTGGTGAAGGTGTAGACACCACCGCTGCAGTTACGGGGCACCCGGGGGGAGATGGTAGTGCAGCAAGATGTTAACCCCTCCGTGGGCAGGGATGATGGCCCCCGGGACCCGTTGAGGATAGCTGGGCGGTGCAGGGCGATGTACGCGGCCGGAGGGCACTGTTGTACTCACTGTTATGGACACACACAAGTCACTGGTAAAGCAAGTTGATGGTAGTCGGTGCCCGCAGCCGACTCCCGCACCCGGATGGTGGTCTCTGCCAAAGATTTTATAAAAAGTATTTGTGGGGTCTACAGGTGGAGTCAGAGGACAAAATGCACTTTATAGAATGCAGCACAGGCACTGCTTAAGGTGCTAGTTTTGATTTAAAACTCCAAAATCTGGTGACAGTCTCCCTTTAAATGTACCACTTCTTATTTTTTTATCCCCCAAATCCAGCAGGAGGGCACCTATAATAAAGTTGAGAAGAAGTGAAGGGTGGACCCAGTACCACAACCCAGTATATTAAAATATCAAAAATGTATTGGGTATTAAGGACTTGCTTTTATTTATTGTCCGAAACATGTAAGGTGTGCTTATGCTTCCTCTCTCAAGTTTTGGATCCGTTGGATTTTTAATACCCAATACATTTTTGATATTTTAATATACTGGATTCTGGTGCTGGGTCCACCCAGGGCCGGCGTCAGCACCTGGCAAACCCGGTCAAATGCCGGGGCCCTGGGCTGCCGGGGGGCCCACTCGTGGCGGCAGGAGTGGCACATCGCTACTCAGGGGGGCCCGGTGACCGCGCTGTCACCGCCCCCCCCACCACGCCGAGGCTTGTGCTTTCAATTGTATCGGCATTGTAGTTGCCGATACAATTGAAAGCAATGATGAGAGACGGAGCAGTGCCATCCCTCTCTCACCATTCTCCCCGCTGTGTCTGTAGTGTCAGCACTCTGACAGGACTGCAGGGGAGCGCGGTGATGTCACCACCGCGCACCTGGAGTGAGGTCAGAGCGAGCGATAGCAGTATACATGCCGAGGAGACTGGAGCAGCGGGGGAACGAGGAAAAGTGAGTATGTACTAGTCACTGTGGCCAAACAACCATGGGGGCTATATACTACATGAAAGTGCCTAATACTTTCTGGCTCTGCATTGTGCTATATATGGCTGTATACTACATGAAGGTGCCTAATGATATCTGGCTCTGCATTGTGCTATATATGGCTGTATACTACATGAAAGTGCCTGATGCTATCTGGGTCTGCACTGTGCTATATGGGGCTATATACTACATGAAAGTGCCGAATACTATCTGGCTCTGCATTGTGCTATATATGGCTGTATACTACATGAAGGTGCCTAATGCTATCTGGCTCTGCATTGTGCTATATATGGCTGTGTACTACATGAAGGTGCCTAATGCTATCTGGGTCTACATTGTGCTATATGGGGCTGTATACTATATGAAGGTGCCTAATGCTATCTGGGTCTGCACTGTGCTATATGGGGCTGTATACTACATGAGGGTGCATAATGCTATCTGGATCTGTACTGTGCTATATGTGGCTGTATACTACATGAAGGTGCCTAATGCTATTTGGGTCTGCACTGTGCTATATGGGGCTGTATACTACATGAGGGTGCATAATGCTATCTGGATCTGTACTGTGCAATATGGGGCTGTATACTACATGAAGGTGCCTAATGCTATTTGGGTCTGCACTGTGCTATATGGGGCTGTATACTACATGAGGGTGCCTAATGCTATCTGGATCTGTACTGTGCTATATGGGGTTGTATACTACATGAAGGTGCCTAATGCTATCTGGATCTGTACTGTGCTATATGTGGCTGTATACTACATGAAGGTGCCTAATGCTATTTGGGTCTGCACTGTGCTATATGGGGCTGTATACTACATGAGGGTGCATAATGCTATCTGGATCTGTACTGTGCAATATGGGGTTGTATACTACATGAAGGTGCCTAATGCTATCTGGATCTGTACTGTGCTATATGGGGCTGTATACTACATGAGGATGCCTAATGCTATTTGGGTCTGCACTGTGCTATATAGGGCTGTATACTACATGAAGGTGCCTAATGCTATCTGGATCTGTACTGTGCTATGTGGGGCTGTATACTACATGAAGGTGCATAATGCTGTCTGGGTCTGCACTGTGCTATATGTGGCTGGATACTACATGAAGATGCCTGATACTATCTGAGTCTGTATTGTGCTATATAGGGCTGTATACTACATGAAGGTGCCTGATGCTATCTGGGTCTGCACTGTGCTATATGGGGCTGCATACTACATGAAGATGCCTGATACTATCTGTGTCTGTATTGTGCTATATAGGGCTGTATACTACATGAAGGTGCCTGATGCTATCTGGGTCTGCACTGTGCTATATAGGGCTGTATACTACATGAAGGTGCCTAATGCTATCTGGGTCTGCACTGTACTATATGCGGGCTTTATACTACATGAAGGTGCCTAATGCTGTCTGGGTCTGTACTGTACTATATTGGGCTGTATACTATATGAAGGTACCTAATGCTAGCTGGGTCTGCACTGTGTTATATAGGGGCTGTGCAATACATGAGGGTGCCGAATGCTATCTGGGTCTGTACTATGCTATATAGTGCTGTATACTACATGAAGGTGCCTAATACTATCTGGGTCTGCACTGTACTATATAGGAGCTGTGCACTACATGAGCGTGCCTAATGCTCTCTGGGTCTGTACTGTGCTATATGGGGCTGTATACTACATGAAGGTTGCATAGTGCCATATGGGGTCTGCATAATGCCATATGGGGGCTGCATAGTGCCATATGGGGGCTGCATAATGCTACATGAGTCTACATAATACTATATGGAGGACTATGAGGGCTTCATAACACTATACTGAGGAATATGGGGTCTGCATACTACTATACCTCAGGAGTTGTATGTCCCCTCCACCCCGGTGTTGTATACCCCCCAGAGCTGTATGTCCCCCCCACCCCAGTGCTGTATGCCCCCCAGAGCTGTATGTCCCCCCCCACCCCAGAGCTGTATATCCCCATGGCTGCATCTAATCCCCCACCTCAGAGCTGTTTGTCCCCCCACCCCAGAGCCACTGCCCCCCTCTAGAGCTGTATGCCCCCCATTGCTGTATACCCCTTTCCTCAGTAATATGTATGCCCCCCAGTAATGTGTATGTCCCCAGCCTCTCTTGTGATGTATATACAGCAGTGTTAAGGGTACTTTACACGCTGCGATCTCGCTAGCGAGATCGCAAGCGATCGTACCCGCCCCCGTCAATTGTGCGACATGGGCAAATCACTGCGCATGGCGCACAACCTCGTTAGTCCCCATCACACGGACTTACCTGCCCTGCGACGTCGCTCTGGCCGGCGATCCGCCTCCTTTCTAAGGGGGCGGTTCGTGCAGCGTCACAGCGACGTTACACGGCAGGCGTCTAATAGAAGCAGAGGGGCGGAGATGAGCGAGACGTAACATCCCGCCCACCTCCTTCCTTACGCATTGCCGGTGGGACGCAGGTAAGGAGATGTTTGTCGCTCCTGCGGTGTCACACACAGCGATGTGTGATGCTGCAGGAACGAGGAACAACATCGCTAAGAAGCAGACGATTTTTGATTTCAGGACGACCTCTCCGCGGCAAACAATTTTGACCTCTTTTGCGATCGTTTAAGGTCGCTCGTGTGTATCACACACTGCGATCTCGTTAATGAAGCCGGATGTGCGTCACAAACACCATGACCCCGACGATAATTCACTAATGATATTGCAGCGTGTAGAGCCCCCTTTAGTGTTCTCTATGTGCGGTCATGTCTGTTAGTGATGGCCACCCATCAGTGCGGCACAGACACATGCCCAGGAAGAGCTGGATGGAGACAAGCAGGGAGGTGAAAGAGTCTTTTTCCGGCTTCCCAATATTAGAAATATCTCTATTCTGTCTGTGTGCATGTATGTGTATCTATGTGTGTCAGTGTATGTGAATGTGTCTAGATTTATGTCTGTTTATATGTGTTTTTGTGAATTTCTCTTTAAATATGTATGTGTAGGTATGCCTGTATGTGTATGTATCTGTGCATGTCTATGTGTGGATGGGGCCCACTGAGACTCTTTCGCCCAGGGCCCACAAAAACCTGGAGCCGGCGCTAGGTCCACCCTTCACTTCTTCTCAGCTACATACCAGCCTGGCCGGTCTGGAGGACCACGAGCACCTGCAAGTAAGTTGAAGTCTCATTACTTTTTTCTTACCTATAATAAAGTGCATTACAATTTTTGCTCATTCAAGTGATAACGTAAGTACTTATGTTCTAGTAGGTAATGAGCTTCCAATCATATTAGTTAGGTTAAAATTTGGTACCATTCATAACTATCCCTTTTTATGACTGCCACTAATAACTAGTAGTTTAGCACTCTTATCAAAAAGTACTCCAGCGGTGCATCCTGATAGCACATGATACTCTTTCAAATGCCACCTTCACGAACACTGGCCCTTTGAAGATTTGGTCCGGCTCCTCACTTTGACACTTTGGGAGATTTCACATATGATTCACGATTCGTGAATCACAAAGCACCTTCCAATCAGATTCCCTCCCACAACACTCCCCCACCGCGTCATCATTCACATTGTGCCACCACTGATTGGAAGACTAGAAATAATCAGGTGCGCAACACAGACACGCCTACATCAACACAGGTCATCATATCGCTGGAAACAATCCATTACCTTGGAGACGGGGCTACAACAACATGGAGGCAGAATTATATCTCCACATTTTCCCACAGCATTCACTATAGCCACAAACAACCGACAAAATACATTTCTCACAAAATGATTTAATTACTAATCTCAACCCTCAATAATTTAATAAAGGGTATAGGATAAAAAGTAGTCAATATGACCAGTAAAAAAACTTGTCAGAACATCCCTATTATATAAGCAGTTGAAGTAAAACTGGTATAAAGGTTTAGGTCACAGACTATATAAAAGCCAAAAAATGACATCATGTATTTCATAGGCATTAAAGTCCGGATAACAACCAATAGAATAGTCAATACTTCTTTAATATTCATCACATTCAGGGCAGTTCGCACCCTTATTCACCTGCACCTCAGATCTAACATAGCCCAATTGCTTTGGGAATGGAAGTCAATAGGGGAGACTAATAATATCCTAAAGATAGCTAATGGACAATGGTCAATCCTGAAAAAAATGGAACAAATCAAATAAAATCATTGAGTCCGATAGGTTTCTCACTTTTCATTCTGAAAATCCACTGGGACTCTTTCCTTAATTATAATCAAGATCTCCTTTTCTCACAAATTGTTGTATCTCTTCAATTCTTTGAAAGTAGAGACAACTGGCATTACCATTATATTAGTGCCAGCTGGGAATGGCCACTGATTTGTCCTCTTTACTATTCACATCACCAACGTGTTCCAGGATGCGTTTTCTAAACTGTCTTACCGTCTTCCCACATTATTCAGTGGACAGGGGCAAGAAATCATATAGACCACCCCTTCTGATTTAATATTAATGTAATCCCTGCATACAAATTGTGCCAGCAATGGAGAGTTTAGTACTCTACCAATGAAATCACATGCCTTAAAGGTGCTACATCTATATGTGCCTTTGGGGGATTCCTATTTAGCTAAGTGGGATTCGGTTTCAATGGTGTTAGATGACTATGCCCAACCTGTCTTTTAAATTCCTTTCACAACGATAAGTTACTGAAGGTATTCAGTAATATGATATTTAAAGGGAAGGTGCCGTGATTGTAGTTTTTGTATTAATAATTATTGATTATGGAATCAATTATTTTTAAAGAAACATTTTCATACGCACTGAGCCGAAATCCGGCGTTGGACGCCATGGTGGTGGAGAGGTGAGTGAGATCATCCTCTGATGCTGCACATTCATTAGCATGTTAGTACACCCACAGGGGCCTACTAACATGCTAATGGAGCCAACTAGCCAGGGAAACTAACGCCCAGGGGACTAGTCCCTTCACTCATTAGCATAGTTAAAAGATCTTTAGAAATACTTTTTCTAAAGATCTCTTTATCTATGCCAGTGTATACAGGGACAGTTAGGCAGGGAATAACAATACAGTCATGGACAAAAGTTTTAAGAATGACACCAAAATTATATTTTCACATGATCTGTTGCCCTCTGGTTTTTAATTGTGTTTGTCTGATGTTTACATCACATACAGAAATATAATTGCAATCATGTTATGAGTACCAAAAGGTTATATTGACAGTTAGAATGAGTTAATGCAGCAAGTCAATATTTGCAGTGTTGACCCTTCTTCTTCAGGACCTCTGCAATTCTCCCTGGCATGCTCTCAATCAACTTCTGGACCAAATCCTGACTGATAGCTGTCCATTCTTGCATAAGCAATGCTTGCATTTTGCCAGAATTTGTTGGTTTTTGTTTCTCCACCCATCTCTTGATGATTGCCCACAAGTTCTCAATGGGATTAAGATCTGGGGAGTTTCCAGGCCATGGACCCAAAAGCTCTGTTTTGTTCCATGAGCCATTTAGTGATCACCTTGCTTTATGGCAAGGTGCTCCATCATGCTGGAAAAGACATTGTTGGGCGCCAAACTGCTCTTGGACAGTTGGGAGAAGTTGCTCTTGGAGGACATTCTGGTACCATTCTTTATTCATGGCTGTGTTTTTAGGCAAGACTGTGAGGGAGCCAATTCCCTTGGCTGAGAAGCAACCCCACACATGAATCGTTTCAGGATGCTTAACAGTTGGCATGAGACAAGACTGGTGGTAGCGCTCGCCTCTTCTTCTCCTAATAAGCTGTTTTCCAGATGTCCCAAACAATCGAAAAGGGGATTCATCTGAGAAAATGACTTTACCCCAGTCCTCAGCAGTCCACTCCCTGTACCTTTTGCAGAATATCAGTCGGTCCCTGATGTTTTTTCTGGAGAGAAGTGGCTTCTTTGCTGCCCTCCTTGAAACCAGGCCTTGCTCAAAGAGTCTCCGCCTCACAGTGCGTGCAGAAGCACTCACACCAGCCTGCTGCCATTGCTGAGCTAGCTCGGCACTGCTGGTAGTCCGATCCCGCAGCTGAAACAGTTTTAAGATACGGTCCTGGCGTTTGCTGGTCCTTCTTGGGCGCCCTGGAGCCTTTTTGGCAACAATGGAAGCTCTCTCCTTGAAGTTCTTGATGATGCGATAGATTGTTGACTGAGGTGCAATCTTTGTAGCTGTGATACTCTTCCCTGTTAGGCCATTTTTGTGCAGAGCAATGATGGCTGCACATATTTCTTTAGAGATAACCATGGTTAACTGAAGAGAAACAATTATATCAAGCACCAGCCTCCTTTTAAAGTGTCCAGTGGTGTGATTCTTACTTAATCATGACTGATTGATCGCCAGCCCTGTCCTCATCAACACCCATACCTGTGTTAATGGAACAATCACTAAAACAATGATAGCTGCTCCTTTTAAGGCAGGAATGCAATGATGTTGAAATGTGTTTTGGGGATTAAAGTTCATTTCCTTAGCCAATATTGACTTTGCAAGTAATTGCTGTTAAGCTGATCACTCTTTATGACATTCTGGAGTATATGCAAATTGCCATTAGAAAAACTTAAGCAGTAGACTTTGTAAAAATTAATATTTGTAGCATTCTCAAAACTTTTGGCCATGACTGTATGTACCCAGAACTGCTCGTGGTTCTGAGTGCATATTGGACCTGACAGGTTCCCTTTAAAACTGTTCTTTCCTCCCACCAGCCCAGGAATAAATTTGCATATGTGGGACCACAGGGGCTAACCGTGGCTGTACCCCTTATCTTTTGGAAGACATGTCAATCTAAAAGGAAATAGTTTTTTCCTACTATGAATTTCATGAGCTCCAAAACCAGAATATTATTTGGGTGCAAAAAATTGGCTGTCATCCGTAAATAATAATCCACCTCATAACAACCTTTATCATGCGGTACTGAACTATAGAGAACTTCAATATCCAGAAAAGTCAGCCATATGCCTACACTTAACTGGACATCCTCTAGTCTCCTCAACACATAAATGAAGTCATGAATACATGAAGGCAGACTTAATGTAAATGGTCATAAAATCTTGTTCAAATAGACAGTGATGCCCTGTGTAAGACTGTCAATCCATGATACAATGGGGGGATTACCTCTTATGCACCTTAGGAATACAGTAAAAAGTCACCATTTGTGGGCATTATGCAAGCATAAGTGAAAATTCTTTTTCACTGATAAGGCACAGATCTTTTGCACCTGTAAGCATGTATTTGAGTTCTTCTCTGAAGCTCGGGGTGGGATCACTTTTTAAAATTTCATAGCTGGAAGAGTCTGATAAAGTATTCACACACATCTCTTTATATTGTGTCCTATCCAGGACCATAATGCTTCTGCCTTTATCAGACTCTTTTATCACAATGCTCTCACCCTTCTTAAAAGAGAGCACAGCCTCAACAATCAGATTGTTCTTTTGATGTCCTGAGTAAGGAGAAGGATGTCTCTGAAACGCGTAGACCTGTACGAACAATAAAGAGATTGTATTAATATACCATTGATCATCAGCACGGTATATACCCGATTTCTACTTACGTCCTACTACTTTAAAAGTATTGCTATCACTGCCCTACTGATAGACATTGTTTCTATGGAGTGATTGATTCCCGTCATTTCCATAGAAGCTAGGGCTATATTGTCGCCTCTGTCTAGACCTATTACATCCTCCAAAATTCCTATTTGATCTTCCCATATTCAAACAGGCAGAGGTCTCAGACAATGACACTTGAACATCCGAGAAGCTAGAATCTGTTTAAGTATTAGTACACAGGCATGTTTGGTCATATGCCTTGTTGTGTCACGCTTGCCGGGTGTAGCAGCAATGGCGGGATGCGTTCAGACCTAAGTGCATCTGAAGCACAACAGAAACACAAGAAAAGTGGGCACTGGGGACACAAAAACAATGGGAGGCCCTGGAACTAGTGAGAGGGGTAAGTGGGCACCTCCTAACCTCACCTACAACTGTCCATTCTCTGCCCACCAGTTCCTATACAGTTTCCGTAGCTGTCGCCGACCAGGAACCTGGGACCATAAAAAAAGGCCTTATAGTAACCCTGACTAGTGAGGGTCAGATGAGGTTCACCAAACCTCACCGCTGCACTAACAACACACCAGGGTAATAAAAACAAACAGGGGGAAAAATAACAACCAAAAGTGTATTTCCTGAGCACAGGAACTAGACTTGCTGAACCTTCTTCCTCACAGGTGGACAGGACACAAATGGGTTTGTATCTTTAGCAGGGAATGCTTGGATATACCATTATTGGAAGATGAAGGGCGTGACTACTGAGTAAATTCAGCTGATCACTCAAAAAGGAACTGCTTAGGAAAAGCTGTGGTAGCAAAACTGATTTTTAACCACTGCAGTGCCAAAAGAAATGAAACCCATTTAAATGAAAAGAGCCAGATGAGAGGCTCCAGTCAAAAAGCTGCCACTAGTCTCATTAGGCAAGGAGATGAACGTGACATGTTGATTTTAAAATCTGCCATATCTCTACTTAGTTGGGCATGTTTCTGATTCTATAAATTTGTAAATGGTTAGTTACAACATCTTTTCTTTTTAATCAAATGACACATCTTCTGTAAATGTCTCAACCAACTCAATACATTCTTGTTGCTTTGTGGAGGTTTTGCAAGTATTTAATTTTCTACAGCTAACAGAAGAGTCAAAAACCTCCGAGAACTCTCTGTTGCATCTCCTTCCCATCTAGACTGAAAGTCAGCCGAGCAAACTCTTCTATGGGGTATGAGATTATGTCTATAATTACATGGGATAACCTAATATTCAATATACTTTTGAAGTTCCTGCACCTCCCACCAGGACCTCACATAATCCCTATAAATATCTGTGACTTGCTTAAACGCAGCGCTAATAGAAAGGGCTTGTGTTTGTGTGGGTAACTCATTTTCAGAGAATACTGCCTTGGTCTCTGAAAGCCATTTATTCACATCAATGCTGGCAGCCAGGAAACCTGCCATGTTTACTATGAGTCCCTGAAAACAAATTTAAATATATCCTATTTACTGAAAAATGTAAATAAAACTTAACCTTTATTGGGTCATTAAATCGAGCCTACAAATGTGCACTATGTAATACACCCACATTGGTGAGTGACTAATGAAAAAAATAAAATTATTAAAAGACCTCAGTCTCTCACTCTCGACGCGTTTCTTTGTCCCTATGTTTTTGGACAATTCCTCTGGAGACTTTATCAAAAGGTCAATTAATGAAGTAAGGCTCCAAGCTATGTCTTCATTACTCCGCACCCACCACTACCTCCCAGTAGTAGCTAAATACATTGTTCAGCAAATGTAACACATTCATTACCCTCTGGGGACCTCTTTATCATATATACCTATTAATTAAAAGGAATATTAGGAAACACATATACCCTACTCAACTTCAAAAGTGTTAGGTCACTTTTCTCTATTTACCTCTATTATCACTTTTAATTAATATCTATATAAGAATAAAAGGTCTCCAGAGGATGAATGTATTACATATGGTGAAAAATGTATTTCACTACTAATGGGAGGTAGTGGTGGGGTAGGAGTAATGGAGGCTTAACTTTGAGCCTTACTTCATTAATTGACCTTTTGATAACGTCTCCAGAGGAATTATCCAAAAACATAGGGACAAAGAAACGCATCAAGACTAAGAAACTAAGGTCTTTGAATAATTTTATTTTTTTCAAGTCACTCACTAATGTGGGAGTATTACATAGTGCACATTTGTAGGTTTGTTTTTAATGACTAATCAAGGTTAAGTTTTATATCCTTTTCTATTGAATAGGTTATAGTTAAAGTAATTTGTTTTCAGTGACTCCACACAAAATAGTTACTAAACAACATTTTACACATGTCTACTTTACATCAGTATCATTGTTAAAATATAATTTTTTTAGGATGGTAAGGCTTAAACGTTTATCAGCAATTTTCTACTTTTTCCAACAAAATAAAAAAAAATAAATTTAGGGACTATATCACAATGACTTTGAGGTGCCTATGAGATATAAAATACCCAAACGTGACACCATTCCAAAAACTGTACTCCTCAAACTGCTCAAACTACATCCAAGAAGTTTATTAACCCTTCAGGTGGTTCACAGGAACTAAAGCAATGAGGAAGGAAAAAATGAAACTTTTATTTTTTCCAACAAAAATGTTCCTTTAGCCTCATGTTTTGCATTCTCATAAGGGTAACAGAAGAAAATGCACCATACAATTTGTAGTGCAATTTCTCCTGAGTTCACCAATACCTAATATGTGGTGGAAAACAACTGTTTGCACACGAGAGGGCTTGGAAGGGAAGGAGCACCATTTTACTTTTGACTGGAATTGATAGCAGACACCATGTTGTGTTTACAGAGCCAGAGCTGTGCCTAAACAGTGGAAAGTCCCCACCAGTGACCCCATTCAGGAAGTGAAACCTCACAAGGAAATTATCTACTGTAGATGTGTAGTGAGCACCTTGAACCCCAGGTGCTTTACAGAGTTTTATAATGTTGAGCCAAGAAAATAAAAAAATATGTTATATTTTTCCAACAAAAATATGGTTTTAGCCCCAAACTTTGCATTTTCACAAGCATAATAGGAGAAGACGTGCTATACAGTTTGTTGTACAATTTGTTCTGAGTACGCCAATATCCCAAATGTGGTGGAAAATTACTATTTGGGAGCCTGGCAAAGCTCGGAACGGAAGGCGTTCCATTTGACTTTTGAAACACAAATTGGCTGAAATCGTTAGCTGACAACATGTCAGAGCCCCTGATTTTTTATTTTCACAGGGGTAACAGGAAAAAATGGACCATATAATTTGTACATTAATACCTCATGTGTAATGGATAACTACTATTTGGGCCCATGGCAGGGCTCGGAAGGAAAGTAGCGATATTTTGAATTTTGGAGTGTTATTTTGGCTGGAATACATTGTGGACGTCATGTCACATTTGTAGATCCCCAGACATGCCAAAAAAACAGCAGAAACTCCTCACAAGTGAACCCATTTTGGAAACTACACCTCTCAAAGAATTAATCTTGGGATGTAGTGAGCAATTTTAACCCTCGGGTGAATTGTGGGGGTGCCCGGGGCAGCAGCCATCGGCAATGCCCATTTCTCGTTCACCCTGGGACTTCACAGGAGGTTGTGGTTCTGGCTGGGTGCATGGACTTCTGTGGTGTAGGACATACATTTTGCAGTATGCATGCCCCCGTTGCTTCTGGTAATCCAGGACCAATCCACAGTGAAGATAGTAACAGAGGCCAACAGTTTTTAAATAACAGTCTTTTCCCTAACTTGGACAGTTCTTCTAGCACAAGCTTACACACTGGCACATAACTTAAGCACAGTTTCAAAAGTGTTTCACCATTGGACACTCTTCTTTCTCCCTCTCCTCAGCCGGTACTGTCTCTCCTGTTTTCAGCCTTTCTATCTCTTCCCAGCTTAGCACCACAGTACAATATGCAAAAGTCATTCAAGTCCACCCTTAGTTCCACATAATCCCAGCAGTACAGACTGCACAGACCAGATCTGCCCTCCTGGTGTAACGATACTGTTTGCACTCTGCTGTTGCAGAGCTGTATCAGTCACCTGATCATGTTGTCGGCATTCCCAGTTGGAGGAGCCTTCCTTCCATGCCTCGTTCCCAGAAGCTCACCACCTTATTAGGACATTACCTCCATCATCACGCTGCTAGTTATAGATCTGCTCTGCAGTGTTCCTGTAAGTGCTCTAGATTCTGTCCATTACCTCCCCCGACCTCCGTTCTTCCCAACCTCTCTGTCTCCCAACTCCTCTGTTTTGTCTTATCTTCCGTGCCCCTCTCCTGCTTGTTATCCCGTCCCTGGGCCCCCTCCTTCAGCTTCCTCTCCCTGTTACTGACCTCTGGCTTCTCCCGGACCCTGACTCTGCCTCCTCCCTTGTACTGTGCTCCCTCTCTTCGCTCTGACTTGGATAGTATGACTTCCCTTAGCAACCATTCTGTTACCCAGGACGCCGTGTGCCTGGGCTCCTCCCTCTAGTAGTTGTTCTCATTACAGACAGCTCTGGTTCCACTTTGTGATGGATCTCATTGCACACACTGTGTGCTGACTCCCCCTTAGGGATGACATCACACCAGGAGTACCTTTATAGAGGAGTCAGTCCATTCTTGGCCAGGGAAAGATTTAGATGCTGACCTTTCATGTGGCAATCCAGTTTCTCAGATCTCGTTTTCTCACTAGGGTAAATGCGCTACATGACTTGCACATCCATACTAGTCACTAGTTTCTAACAGGAAACAGTCACTTGCCCTATGAACTAACTCAACACATTAACAACCAAAAAATTAACAACACATTGTGGACTTGTTCCAGTCCTAACTACTGCTTGCCCTACAGTCAGATGCTGGGCAACTTCCGATCTTACCAACATCCTACATAACAGTTCTTATGCATTCCTCTATATCACTGTACATGAGAACATCACATTATGTACAAAGACGCATGACACAATTCACTTATTATTATTTATTATACCATTATTATACCATTTATGCCATTGTGCTTTACAAGTGAAAAGGGCATGCATAAAAACAAGTAGAGCAATCATCAACATTACAAAAACAACTTGTATAGGAGGAGACAGGACTCTGCCTACAGGGGATGGGTGAGGGTACAGTAGGTGAGGACAGAGCTGGTTGCACAGTGGTGTACTGTTCTGAGGGTTATTGTAGGTTGTAAGCTTGTTGGAAGAGGTGGGTCTTCAGGTTCCTTTTGAAGCTTTCCACGGCAGGTGAGAGTCTAATATCCTGGGTTACAGAGTATGGGGAAGGCGCGGGAGAAATCTTCTATACGATTGTGGGAAGAGGAGTAGAGAAGGAGGTCTTGTGAAGATCTAAGGTTGCGTGTAGGTAGGTAATGGGATACTAGGTCATAGATGTATGGAGGAGACAGGTTGTGGGTGGCTTTGTATGTCATGGTTAGTGTTTTGAACTGGAGTCTTTGGGCAATGGGAAGCCAGTGAAGTGCATTAGTGTTTTTGCTTATTCTTGGTTAAAGAATACATGAATCTGGGAGCTATTTTTGAGTTGCAGTTGGCAGGAGGTGAAGAGGGTTTTGATGTGTGGCTTGAAGTATAGAGCAGAATCGAGGGTTACTCTGAGGCAACGAGCTTGTCAGACTGGGCACATAACTGAGCCCATCAACTTTGATTCATAGGCCTGTTGGAGGGGTTGAGAGGAGGAAAGATAGTGAATTCAGTTTTGCCCATGTTAAGCTTTTGGAATTGCGCAGGGAAAAAGGATGAAATAGCAGACAGACATTGTGGGATTTTGGTTAGTAGGTCAGGTCCAGATAGGTAGATCTGCGTATCATCAGAATAGAGGTGATACTGAAAGCCATGGGACTCATTAGATGTCCCAGGCCGAAGATATAAATGAAAAAGAGGAGGGGTCCAAGAACAGAACCTTGGAGGACACCAACAGACAGGGAACAAGATTAGGAAGTGGTGTGAGAGTGGGAAACGCTGAATGTCCAGTCTGTTAGATATGAAGAGATCCAAGATAGGGCCAAGTCGGTGATGCCCAGAGATGAGAGAATCTGTAATAAAAATGAATGGTCCACTGTGTCGAAGGCAGAGGACAGGTTCAGGAGGAGAAGGACAGAGTAGTGTCGCTTGACATTGGCGGTTAGAAGGTCATTGGTGACTTTAGTTAGGGCAGTTTCAGTGGAGTGATGCAGTTGGAAGCCATATTGTAACCGGTCAAAGAGGGAGCAGGAGGAAAGCTGGGAGGACACTTCAAGATGCTGTTCCAGTAGTTTTGAGGCATAGGGGAGAAGAGATATGGTAGCTAGACTTAGAGCATAGATCAAGGGAGAGATTTTTTAGGATGGGTGTGATTGAGGTATGTTTAAGGCATGAAGGGAATACACCAGTTGTTAGTGATAGGTTGAAGAGATGGGTTAGGACTGCGGTGAGGTTGGGGATGAGGTGGGACAGGAGCGGGTCAAGTGAACAAGTGGTGAGATGTGATCTTGAGAGTAGAGAGTAGAGTGGAAAGATTATCTTCTGTTATGGTGGAGAAGCTGGATTTGGAGAAGAGGGCTGAGTAGTTGTGAGGAGGGGCTGTGGGGAATGTGGGTTAAAACTTGCTCTGATGTTATGACATACATACAGTGTCATTGGTGTTTTCAGGGATAGGAATACTAACACCTAGGCCATCTTGCTAAATTTCTCCCTTGTTTAACCCCATTATGATCAAGGATGTACTGGTACATCCTTGGTCGCCTCCCTCCAGTTACTGCTGACTCTGGAGGTGAGCTAGCAGAAATCCCCGCACATGTATGCTGATCTGATCAGCAGACATGTATGGCTAACAGGCGCAGTTCCTGTTAACCCCTGAAATCGCACTGTCAAATTCTGCCATCGGTGGCCCCATGACATGATCACAGGGAGCCAATCTGTTGGGATGGTAGCGCCAGCACTCACAAGAGATGAGCATTTCTGCCATTACTAAGCCCCAGATCCCAAAAATGATAACGATATGCGTCTCGGAAATGGCGACAAAAGCGCTATTCTTTTTTTTTTTTTTGACAAACTTCTGCATTTTTTTCACCCCTTAGATAAAAGTAAAAGTATACTTGTTTGGTATCTACAAACTCATACTGACTTTAGACATCACATTTACCATATAGTTAACTTGTGGAATAAAAAAACCCCAAACAATCGTGCAATTGCACTTTTTTCACTATTTTCATTCACATTTGGAATTTTTTTTCCCATTTAACAGTACACTATATTGTAAAACTAATGGTTTTATTCAAAAGTAAAACTTGTCCCACAAAAATAAGCCCTTATATGTCAATATTAATAGAAAAATAAAAAAGTTATGGCTATCGGAAGAAGGGGAGGAAAAAACGAAAATGAAAAATGGAAAATTGCCCTGAGGTAAAAGGGGTTAAACACGGTCACCTCTACCATACGAACCTGGAAAACACCAATCAGCAACACAGTCACATGTAAAATGACATTTTCCACATCAGAAACTGATTAAAGTCTTTTTCTTCATGGTGGGTCATCATGACCCTATCCCACTGGGTTGGAAAACCAGAAAACAAAGTTCAGTGCTCACAACAAATAGGCCCCACATGAAAACAGTAATAGCCCTTCAAGTCCAAGGGCACAGTCCCTTGTCGAATATCTCAGTGAAAACAACTATGTGGTTTTGCTCATAAACGCAAATCCGGCCCTAAGATGGGGGTACAGTCTTTATAGGAACTTCCACATAAATGAAGGCAAAGTCCCTAAATGTTACAACAGCCCCTGTGTTCATAAGGGCTTGATCGCTACTGCCCTTCCTTGAAATGGGCAAAGTTCAACACTCCTGACCTGGCAGGCATATCAGGTCATCCGACCCCCTTTCACCTCCCCACAATAACAGTCCTTAAACCAGTGAGGGAGTATCAGGCCTCCACCCTCCCCTCCCTCAAAAAAACACACTCCTAAATGCTGTGATCATTATTGATTGCGGCATTTAGGGAGTTAAACAGTCAATGGCAGTGTGGCGACCATCTCTAGCTGTGAAAGCTGGAGCTGTAACTTACACCAAGCTCCCAGCGGTGTAAGTTACGTCATTTTGCTGCGACCCTTTTCCAGCCATGACGTAAGTGTATGTCAAATGTCATGAAAGGATTAGTTTGCCCTGTTATTTTTTTCTCTTTCTATTTCCTAGTTGGTCTAACTTTTTTTTGCTGTTTTCTAAAAGTTGAGCCTTCATTGCCAAAATCAAGATATCTTGGAAACCAACAATTTTCACGTGTGTCACCAATAGAGATATTGTACTGAAATAAATTTAGTGACTTTGGGTTATTTTTTTGCTTCTCCGCTTTCAGCCACACACTGATTGGAGAGATACAGTACCTCCTAAGTTACAGATTACTTTCCAATTGTAACGCATCTACAAGCATTATGTCTGAATGGAGTATTTTTAAAGCAGGACAGCTATTTACTGATAATAGCCGCTGAGTGCAGCATCATTAACTTAGGTGGCACTTCAGATGCAGAAGAGTCATATCTGTAGCTGTCACTGACATTTAGACTGAAAATATGCTGCATTTATATTGAGAATAAGCTTATGGAAATGAGAGATAATACAAGTAGGAGATGAGAATCACACATTTTTCTACAGTCTAAACTAATGTTTCGTGTGAGTTATTCCCAGTTTTGGTCAAATAGATTACAGTTATCTGAAATAAAAAGTTTCTGTAGTTTGGTTTCCTGAATACATATTTATACAAACAGAAAAGTATTTACACTTGTAGATTATTCTGTACTAATACATCATTCATCTGATTTTTTTGGTAATACTTCCAATAATAAGTTGTAATCAGGGCCATATTTAGTGTTCATGCTGCCCTAGGCACTTTAAGTTGTCATGCCCCTACTGATATGTACACACGACATCTATTCAGGCAGCTTTGCTCTGTAACCTGCCTAAAAAAGAGCTAAAGAAAACCCTCTAAAAACACTGGAGATCAAAATTAGAGAACAACACTCAATTTCCTAAATATTAAGGTCATTGTGTAGTCCTATGTGATTATATCCTAACATGAGTAAACTAGCGGTATTTTAAGCTTATTTTATACATTTAATTTTTTCATAAGCACATAATAAAATGTAAATGAGATAAAGGAAAAAGAACATGGATCAAAATTAGAGAACACTTTCACATACAGTGAAGGAAAAAATTATTTGATCTCCTGTTGATTTTGTAAGTTTGCCCACTGACAAATACATGAACAGTCTATAATTTTAAGGATAGGTTAATTTTAACAGTGAGAGATAGAATATCCAAAATAAAATCCAGAAAATCAAATTGTATAAATTATATTAATTTATTTGCATTTTGCAGAGAGAAATAAGTATTTGATCCCCTACCAACCATTAAGAGTTCTGGCTCCAACAGACCACTAAGTCGCTCCTAATCAACGCATTACCTGCATTAAAGACAGCTGTCTGATTGTCTAAAAGAATAAAAATATATAGAGAAAAAGGAAATTAATACAAAGGAAAAAAAAATATATAAAAACATGCCTAATAAGCAAAAACTCAGAAAACATCAACTGGACAGGATCATTCATCACATACTTTTCCTTCTTGCCCCCATACTTTTTGCTTTGTCTTGTTCCTTTTTTTCTATATAGCTCCTCTCTGTCTTTTCAGTGCTACCTTGTATTCCTTATCTCAGTTACGCTATCTTCCTACTGTGCTGCATACTGGGTTTCACGCATGCGCTATCTACCTTAGCATTTTGGCTCTTAGCAATATTGCCTCTATAATTTTATTCTGTCTCTCCCTCTCTACACAGCTTCTTTCTGTCCTTTTAGCGGTATGCTATATCCTTATCTTAGTTGCTCTGTCTTTTTACTGTGCTGCAACTAGGCTTCATATGAACGCTATTTACTGGAGCGTCTGGGCTCCTAGCTGCTTCTCCACTATAGTACAGCTCATTTTTCACACATGTGCAGCACCTTCTTAGCGTTCCTTCTCCTAGCAACACTGTTCTTTTGTTGCAGCACAACCTCACGCAAGCACAGCTATCACAGCCAGTCTTAGGCGCGCTTTACACTCTGCAACATCGCTAGCAATTGCTAGCAATGTTGAGCGCAATAGCACCCGCCCCTGTCGCACATGCGATATGTGGTGATTGCTGCTGTAGCGAACATTATCGCTGCGGCAGCTTCACATGCACATACCTTGTCAGCGACGTCGCTGTGACCGCCGAACAATCCCTCCTTCAAGGGGGAGGTGCCTTCAGCGTCACAGCGACGACACCACGACGTCACTAAGTGGCCCGCCAATAGAAGCGGAGGGGCAGAGATGAGCGGGACATAACATCCCGCCAACTTTCTTCCTTCCGCATTGCTGGCGGGACGCAGGTAAGGAGATGTTTGTCGTTCCTGCGGTGTCACACCTAGCGCTGTGTGGTGCTGCAGGAACGAGGAACAACATCGTACCAGCAGCAGTAATGATATTATGAAAAGGAGCGACGTGTCACCGATCAACGGTTTTTGACGTTTTTGCGATCGGTGATCGTCGCTCCTAGGGTTGCCACGCTGCGATGTCGGTAACGGCGCCAGATGTGCGTCACTAACGACGTGACCCCGAAGATATATCGTTTCTGATGTCGCAACGTGTAAAGCCCACCTTACACTATTTCATACACATCGGTCCTAACCCAGCAGCATAACTTCACATGACCGCACTGTCTGATCACTCCGGATATAAAAAGAGGACATTACTCACCCTGGTCACCTGCACCCAGCACGATCTGGTCTGCTATTCCCCATCACTCCACTTTCATAGGTAAGTTTATATATGCACTTTCCTGTTCCCCTTGGATGATTTCATTTATGTTTTATCACATTTTCTTTCTAACATTCTACTTCAATATTTTAACTTTTTTCATCTTATTTTACCTGTCACACTGTAAACTCACATTGTACTCTATATCTTTTATGTTCTCTATATACACATGTTCATATTACTCTTTCCTTACATTTAGCCAGCTTTTATCATATGTTTTCATACTAATAATGTTATTAATTTCTTACAGGCTATTCCTTATCCTCCTAAACGTTTGGGTATGTTTTTTCTGTCTTCTTTTCCTTTTTGTTTTGCATTAATAATAATATTTATTCACTTATTTAGTGCCATTAATTCCACAGCGCTTCACATACATCAGCATCACTGTTCCAATTGGGGCTCACAATTTAAGGTCCCTATTAGGGATGATCGAATAACTCAAACGTTTGGTTACGCGAATATTTTCCGAATAGGTCGCCGCTATTCGACTATTCGCAAATATTCAATGCGCAATGTAAGTCTATGGGAAACCAGAATAACAACTATTCGGGCTTCCCATAGACTTACATTGCGCATCGAATATTCGCATAGCGGCGACCTATTCGGAAGATATTTGCGAAGCCGAATATTTGAGGTATTCGATCATCCCTAGTCCCTATTTGTATGTGTGGGAGGAAACCAGAGAACCTGGCGGAAACCCACACAAACACTGGGAGAACATACAAACTCTTTGTAGATATTGTCCTGGGTGGGATTAGACTGCAGTGCTAACCAGTGAGCCACCGTGACACCTTATTTTACACCTGTTTCAGTAGTTTACATAGTATATCTCATATGGATACACATGTATATTGTTAATTTTCAATATTTGTGATTGCTGAATATTTTTTTCTTCTTTATGTAGAAAACTGCTTGACAAAGGCCATAAGTAGGCCGAAACGTTGTGGTGACATTTAGTTTTCCCAATGAATTTTTTCTCTCTCTGAAAAACGCAGAGCAATAATATTTCCTAATTTGATTTGGAGGAATATCCCTTATATTTGTTCAATAAAACTTTTGAAATTACATTGACTGCTATGAGTGCCGAGATATAATTTCTATATATTTTGTACATTTCTCTGGGCACCATAATTGAAAACGGTGAGCCAACATACTCTGTCTACATATTTAAGTGAACACAAAGTGCATTTAGCCAGGTATACAATGTGTGTAGTACAGCAATTAATAGAAGTGTTCAGCTTATAAACACTCCTATTATCAGAAGAAAAAACTCTTTAGACCTAGACATGAATTTGCAGAGCCACACCTAGTCTGACCAAAGCCATAGTTCCCATTGCAGTATTGCCTGCAGTAAATCCAGACATACCTTACTGATGGATAAACTGAAACCCTCAACTAAAGGCTCGTTACACGCAACGACGTATTAACGATATATCGCCGGGGTGACAGATTCCGTGACGCACATT
The DNA here is from genome assembly GCF_048569485.1 of Anomaloglossus baeobatrachus. Classification (NCBI taxonomy): domain Eukaryota; kingdom Metazoa; phylum Chordata; class Amphibia; order Anura; family Aromobatidae; genus Anomaloglossus; species Anomaloglossus baeobatrachus. The sequence goes on from NC_134353.1 coordinate 786,246,536, forward strand.
CGGCATCGTTAGCGACGTCGTTGCGTGTGACAGCAACGAGTGGCCGTTAACGATGGAAAATGCTCACCATATCGTCCATCGTTGACACGTCGTTCATTTTCAAATAATCGTTGATTGTAGAGGACGCAGGTTGTTCGTCGTTCCCGAGGCAGCACACATCGCTATGTGTGACACCTCGGGAATGACAAACTACAGCTTACCTGCAGCTGGAAGGAAGGAGGTGGGTGGGATGTTACGGTCGCTCATCTCCGCCCCTCTGCTTCTATTGGGCAGCAGCATAGTGATGCCGCTGTGACGCCGCACAAACCGCCCCCTTAGAAAGGAGGTGGTTTGCCGACCACAGCGACGTCGCTAGTCAGGTAAGTCCATGTGACGACTGCTAACAATATTGTGCTCCATGGGCAGCAATTTGCCCGTGACGCACAAATGACGGGATATCGCTGCGTGTAAAGCCCCCTTTAGAGTAATAAAATTAATTTTGGCACTATATTTAGTGAGGATTATAGGGATATTTGTAAAATTATCATGAATAATTTACCTGTTTTATATCAGGACCATCTCTTGTGCAACATTCTATCTCCAGGTCTCAGATTTTCAGTCAAAAAAGCCATGTCTTTAGGCAATCTTCAAGTTTGTTCAAGCGTGATGACCAACAGGCGGCCACAAATTGGCTTTCGTGTAATGGGAATATGTAGGCTGCACCACTCGCAAACTTAAAGTGAGATTATCGGAGCTTATTTTCAATGCCAGATTCAATCCCCAAAAATTCAAGGGACTGTTGTCAGGACTGTCTAGGCATTTTTTTAAAGTCCATAGGGGCAATGTTTCATCACTAATGTTATGGGCATTGAACAACTTAACCTCTTACCAACAATGGATGTACTGGGTACGTCCTGCCTCATGTCATTATACCCACTGCTGGCTGCCGCAGGCAGCCGCTGGTGAGTTCCACACTCTCCACTCGTGTCTGTTAACGTCTTGCACCGCACTGTCAAAATGTGACAGGGCGGTGTACATCCTAGCCACGGTAAGCACTCACTCACCAGGCTCCATCAGACGTCATATGATGTGATCACGTGGAGCTAGCTGATAGTTGCCATGGTAGCACAGGGTCATGTGATGGTTCCTGTAGCTATTATGAGTCAGTTCCTTACAGCTGGCAGAACGCTGTCTTTAAGAGGAGGAAGATAATCTGCAGAGGAAAGCGTAAATAGGATCTTACCAGGCAAGACAACAGGTAAGTGTAGGTAGACACACTCACCTGGTGGGGTTGTGCCAGTCACAACTCTTGTATTCACGTGGCCAGATTACAAACAGCCGCAGCTCCGGACAGAGATGATGAACTCAAGGCAGGAGAAATAAGGTGTATGCCGCGCTATCAGCAAAGGAATCAATGTTGATTATTTCATCTCTTTATTTCTTTGTACAGGTCAACGTGTTTCAGAGATCAAGTCTCCTTCATCAGGACATAAAAAAAAACATCAACCTGGTTGATGGCCTGATGAATTAGACTTGAAGGAGACTTGATCTCATCTTTATAGTCCCCAAGGGGGACTAGAAAAAAGTTAAAAAAAGTTTTAGGTTTTTTTATTTTTAAAACAAAATGTAAAGTTCAAATCACCCACCATTCGCCCCATTGAAAAGGGTTAAAAAAAAAAAAAAATACACATATTTGGTATCGCCACGTTCTGAAACGCCCGATCTATCAAATTATAAAGTTAATTAATCTGATTGGCACATGGTGTTTTAGCAAAAAAATTCCAGATGCCAAAATTACGTTTTTTGGTCGCCACAAATTATGCGCAAAATGTCATAACAAGCGATCAAAACATAGCATCTGCATAGAAATAGTACCGTTAAAAATGTCAGCTTGATCCCAAAAATTAAGAATGCTATGGTTTTCTCAAAATGGTGCAAAAAGTGCGCCACTTTTTTGGAAAAATGTCAGAATTTTTTTTAACCCCTTAGATAACAGTAAACCTATACATGTTTGGGGTCTACGAACTCGTACTGACCTGAGGCATCACACCGATACATCAGTTTTACCATATAGTGAACATTGTGAATAAAATATCCCCAAAACAATGTGCAATGGCACTTTTTTATAAATATTTTCCCGTACTTAATTTTTTAACTTTAACTTGTTTTAACCATGTTCCGGTACACCATATGATAATAGTTATGGTTTCATTTAAAAGTACAACTCTTCCTGCAAAAAAACAAGCCCTTATATGGCAAGATTGAAGTAAATATAAAAAAGTTACGGCTCTCGAAAGAAGGGGAACAAAAAACAAAAACAGAAAAATGGAAAATCGCCCGGGGGTGAAGGTGCTAATCATCCCCAGCATGAGGGCGATTTGGCTCATTTATTGAGGAGGAGAGAAGCCACTTGGATTTTGTACTTGATACTAGATTACCTAATGACCTTAATTTTAAGAATGAAAGAATGACCTGATGTATTTAGATTAACTTTGTGTTTTTTTGTTGTTTTAATTTTTTTAGGGTTTATGCTTTATTATATATGTAAACTTATCATTATTGGCGGCTGTTAGCAAGCAGCTTTATATCTGCTGTTTGACGTCTTTTTACCATATGTGTTGTCCCCCTGGCAGTTGGCGAACAAACTTACTTATGCGAGGTTTTTGATAATATACCTGTGCTGGGGGAATTTTTTAAAGGCCACGTATTAATAATTTTATTATTTATGATCAACGTTCTATTTGCGGCCATTTAACTCAACAGCCAGCTGATTTAATTTATTTCATTGAGTTATGTTCCTTCTGATACATGTTGTTTTTGGAAGAAGAAAGCAAAGGTTTTAATATACTATCTGCAGATGCTGGTCTTCTTCTAATCTGGATTGCTTCTGTTCAGGAATTGGCCTGATATTTTTCCGTGCACCGCACTTTCTGAGATATCCTATCTACTATGGTGAGCTGAACTGGTCTCTTGTTTCTGTGTTGGAGAACACTGATATGTCCAACCTCCATGTAAATTCCAATTTCTTCACACATAATTAATAGTGCACCAATATAAAAAATGATAAGGGCCAGAAGGAGAAATTGGACTACTGATCTTACATTTAAAGAGTAGGCAAATTAAATCTCAAGGAAGCCAGCCCAAGTGGTCAATTATGTGCGATATTAATAAATATGGACCAGTATTATACAATTTTGACATTTTAGCTAATATTATACAGAAACATAGTCAACGATGTACTGAGAGAGTTTCCACTATTGGGCATAAAGTATCATTATGAATATTTCAAAATGAAAAGGTCTAAGCAAAACACTTGGCTACAACAAAAGGTTAATATAAGTGTGGGCATTCGTTTATGATTTCTGTCACATCAAATTCAATAATATATTAGCTGAAATGTTACCTATATTATCTGTTTAATATCACGCAGGGAATATGTAGATTGCACGAGCTGCAACTTAAAAACATGAATTAGAAGACCCCTCTCTGATACAGTAGAGCAGTAGAAAGGATTGCTTCCAGCATCACATCCACAGATAAAACTTTATCTGTGGATGTGATGCTGGAAGCAATCCTTTCTACTGCCCTACTAACCTGCCTCCATGAACACGGAGTCGGCCTCCTTGCACCATCACCTAAGAAGAACCAGGTGATCTAATTGCCGGGTGAGCTGAAAACTTTTGTTTTTTCACTTCACTGATACAGTCAACGCAGAAATGACTCTGTGGTATCTGCGCATTGTGCGTTTATACACCAGGATTGTGGATCATCACTTGTGATTCAGGCCATAGAGAGGGTTAAAGGGGTTGTCCACTACTTGGACAACTCCCTTCTCATTCACATGTTTGCCCGTTGCAATAAAAATACTTAAATTCACCTCCCGTGCAGTTTCCATTCCATCTAATGCATTTCATGAAATACAAGTGCGATGCCAGAGACGTATATAGGAATACTCTATCATGAGCTATTGAAGGGCAAGAGGCCCGTTTACCGTTATTGCATAGGGGTCCTCTGCTTTGCATGACTCACAACAGAAGTACAGTGGATATAATAAGTTTACACACCCCTGTTAAGACGCAAAGGTTTTGTCATGTAGAAAAAATCATACCAAGAAGACTCATTTCAGAACTAAAGTAATGCAGCTGCATAAATATAGACACCCTTGAACTAATACTTTGTTGAAGCATCATTGATTTTATGACAGCATTCAGTCTTTTGGGTAGCAGTTTATGAGCAGGGCACATCTAGAAATAAAAATATTTTTTTTACATGACAAAAACCTTGTATTTTAAAAGGGATGTGTAGACGTTTATATCCACTACTCGTATTTGTATATTACTGGCAAGATGGACTTTATGGGCTCATTTAAATGCTGATTATAAACTGATTATTCTAATCTTAGACTACAGGGAGAATACAATAAATCTGCACATCATTATATGATTCCTTGAGCTCATGGCCAAATATTGTTCCAAAAAAGTTAAGTTTGCCACATTTATTCTAATGCAGGGTAGAACGTGAAAACATTTCCAATACTTAAGTCATATACAGCTTGTTCAGATTTTATTTTGAATACTAATCGTTCAGGCTTTTTCATGAAAGCAACAATTGTTGCAGTTCCTTTCAGAATGGTGCAAGGCGAAAGTATGTGGAAAAACGGATTCCATTTTCATAAGTGATTTTGCTTTTTTATATATCCCACTGACTTCATGATTGAAGGTTTGGTATTTCTACAAGAAATGAAAACAAAGATTCAGCCGTAGTTTTTATCTATACAGAGGACGCGAAAACAAGAATGCTGTATAAACTGGTGGAAGATAACACCAAAGATCTTAAAGAGAACCTGTCATCAAATATACTGTCCCCAAACAACTGCTATAGACTTAGACAGAATGGTTACAGCCTCACAGAATAAAGCTGTGACTGACTCTAAGGGGTACTTTGCACACTACGATATCGCAGGTGCGATGTCGGTGGGGTCAAATTGAAAGTGACGCACATCCGGCGTCGCAGTCGATATCGTAGTGTGTAAAGCCTTTTTGATACGATTAACGAGCGCAAAATCGTCGTAATCGTATCATCGGTGCAGCGTCGGTCATTTCCATAATTTCGGAAGGACCGATGTTACGATGTTGTTCCTCGTTCCTGCGGCAGCACACATCGCTGTGTGTGAAGCCGCAGGAGCGAGGAACATCTCCTACCTGCGTCCTGTGGCTCACGCCAGCTATGCGGAAGGTGGGCGGGATGTTTACGTCCCGCTCATCTCCGCCCCTCCGCTTCTATTGGCCACCTGCCGTGTGACGTCGCTATGATGCCGCACGACCCGCCCCCTTAATAAGGAGGCGGGTTGCCGGCCAGAGCGACGTCGCAGGGCAGGTGAGTGCATGTGAAGCTGGCGTAGCGATAATGTTCGCTACGCCAACTATCACCATGATATCGCAGCTGCGACAGGGGCGGGGACTATCGTGCTCGGCATCGCAAGCATCCGCTTGCGATGTCGTAGTGTGCAAAGTGCCCCTAAAAGTCAAGACCACATGGCTCCAAAAGAAATCAGGGCCGCCCTTTGACTCTTTATACATAGTTGGGTCTACTTTACAAATTTATTTTGTACTTTTTGCTCCAAGGTCTAGTACAGAAAGGTTCTTCTTTAGAAAGTTATCATCCTGTATAACATTATCGCTGAGGGACAATATAATTCACAATAAGTGTCCCCTACTTCTTTCCCACTGTGAATACCCTAGTCATAGGAAGGTGGGTGTGCAGTCATGTAACCATTGCATGTATGCGATTTCCTTATGTTACATCATGTGCCAACTACAGTCACCCAAGCGTCTCTATTTTTTTTTTAAAGAGAGAAGCCAAGTCAGTCTGGGCAGCAGATGAAGTATGGAAATCAGATTCACATGACTGCCCAACCCTAGGGGGATAAAGGGGAGTCATGACAGTGTGCGCATCATACACTGTCACAAATACACAGTCACATGGAGTCAGATGCTCTTGAAATAATAGCTAAAACGAGTGTCAGTAAATCGACAATATACAGCCTATCACAAAACTGAGTGCATCTCTCACATTTTTGTAAATATTTTATTATATCTTTTCATGGGAGAACACTGAAGATATAACAATACAATGTAAAATAGTCAGTGCACGTCTTGTATGACAGGGTAAATTTGTTGTGCCCTCTAAATAACTCAGCACCCAGATATTAATGTCAAAACTGTTGACAACAAAAGTGAGTACACTCCTAAGTGTTATCTCTCACACACTCTCTCATACTGGTCACTGGAAGTTCAACATGGCACCTCATGGCAAATAATTGTCTGAGGATTTGAAAAAAAAATTGTTACATACTGAAATAGAGCATGATCCTCTCCCTTCAGAAACTGGGCCGCAGGACAAAATTCCGACATGATAACAACCCCAAACACACCTCTAAGATGGCAACTGCCTTGGTAAAGAAACTGAGGGTGAAGGTGCTGGAGTGACCAAGCATATTTTCAGACCTAAACACTTTGGAGCATCTGTGGGGTCTCTTCAAATGGAAGGTGGAGGAGCGCAAGGTCTCTAACATTCACCAGCTCCGTGATGTCGTCATGGAGGATGGAAGAGAGTTTCAGTGGCTCCTATGAAGCTCTAGTGAACTCCATGCCCAAGAGAGTTAAGACAGTGCTTGAAAATAATGGTGGCAATACAAAATATTAACACTTTGGGCACAATTTGGCCAATTTCACTTAGGGATCTACTCCCTTTTATTGCCAGCGGTTTAAACATTAATTGCTGTTTGTTGAGTTATTTACAGGGCACACCAAATTTACACTGTCATACTTGCTGTACACTGACTACTTTCCATTGTATCAAAATGTCATATTTTCAGTGTTGCCCCATTAAAAGATATAATAAAATATTTACAAAAATGTGAGGGGTGTACTCACTTTTGTGATATACTGTAAAATAAGCACATAACTTCATAGGCTATGGAACCCTTATAAAAAAAATCACATATTAAGTGTTCTAATCATGGTCTGTGTTCTTCAGAGACTAAAGATTAATCAAATATGATTACTGTGCTTGGTGCACCCTTGGTATTACCAAGAGGCTGAGTGCATTGTTCTACCACAAGTTTTGCCTGTCTCGCCTCCCTTAAGCTACAAGTGTGCTTTTTTTGTAGTGGTTATATCCCCTACAAGCTGTGCTTGGTTTATCCTGTCAGTTTGGGCAGAAAGACTGTAAAAATTACAGACCCTGCAGACAGGTACATCTGCTTCTTAACCTCCAAGACTATGCTTACATTAAAGTGGTTTCCTCCACTTTGCACATCTTGGGAGGTGAGAGTGGTGTCATTATATCCGCATATTGTATTCAGTTGTGCCTGATGATATGTTTATTCATTACAAAAAGTCAAACAGAAGGATAAACATACGGACTCGATTGGACCCATTTTCTGTGGTTGTCCCTCTATTTTGTGGGACACAATAGCATAGCGTTCATTACTATCATCCAACCACCTCCAAGACTTCTCCCGAGCATCCCGTCTTCTGGAATTCGCTGCCTCAACACGTCAGATTATCTGCTACACGTGCAAACTTGAAATTCATCTGATCAGAAATGCCTATAATCTCCAATGACCCCACTGCCAAACCATTGTGCCTGAACTGCCGCCCCATCAACTATCTCCTCCCCAATATCCTATAGAATGTAAGCCCGCAAGGGCAGGGTCCTCTTCCCTCTGTACCAGTCTGTCTATTGTAACTTGTACACTGTGTGCAGAATTATGTATTTGTATTTTTAGATTTTATTTGTATTTTAGAGGATTTTTTCTTGAACAATACCAACTTCTTCCTGTACCTCTGCTTGAAGAAATTGTCTTCCAGAAACTGGCAGTAGGTCTGGGAGTTGAGCTTCACTCCATCCTCAACCCGAAAAGGTCCCGCAAGTTCATCTTTGATACCAGCCCATACCAGTACCCCACCTCCACTTTGCTGGCATGTGAGTCGGAGTGGAGCTCTCTGCCCTTTACTGATCCAGCCTCTGGCCCATCCATCTGGCCCATCAAGAGTCACTCTCATTTCATCAGTCCATAAAACCTTTGAAAAATCAGTTTAAAGATATTTCTTGGCCCAGTCTTGACGTTTTATCTTATGTTTCTTGTTCAAAGGTGGTCGTTTTTCAGCCTTCCTTCCCTTGGCCATGTCCCTGAGTATGGCACATTTTGTGCTTTTTGATACTCCAGTAACGTTGCAGCTCTGAAATATGGCCAAACTGGTGGCAAATGGCATCTTTGCAGCTTCACACTTGATTTTCCTCAATTCATGGGCAGTTATTTTGCGCCTTTTTTGCCCAACACACTTATTGCGACCCTGTTGGCTATTTTCCATGAAACGCTTGATAGTTTGGTGATCACTCTTCAAAAATGTGGCAATTTCAAGACTGCTGCATCCCTCTGCAAGATATCTCACAATTTTGGACTTTTCAGAGCCCGTCAAATCTCTCTTCTGACTTATTTTGCCAAAGGAAAGGAAGTTGCCTAATAATTAAGCACACCTTATATACGGTGTTGATGTCATTACACCACACCCCTCCTCATTAGAGCGATGCACAACACCTGATTTACTTAATTGGTAGTTGGCTCTCAAGACTATACAGCTTGGAGTAGGACAACATGTATAAAAATTATCATATGATCAAAATACTCATTTGCCTAATAATTCTGCACACAGTGCATATGTATTCTGTATGTAACTCCTTTTCATGTACAGCACCATAGACTCAATGGTGCTCTGTAAATAAATATTTGTATTATTATTAATAATAATAATAATAATAATTACTTTTTAGTAGTGGGCCAGATGAAGGGTGGAAGGTCACAGAGGCCCAAGCCATATCATTTTTTTATTTTTTTTTTGGTCCAGCATTAGACTGGTAAATAAAGTGGGATCTTCTTTTAGCTGTCTATAACCTAAGGATTTAGAATTAGGAATATGGTTGTCTCAGGAAGATAATAACTTTATAAAATGAATTGTATCATCACCACTGATCACCCTTGGCCATGCTTCTTCTGGAGATCATCTTCTATCATCTTACGGACACTGAGCCAAAGTATTAATTTCACCCACACCGTATGGCAAATGTAGTATTAAATGAAGGTCATCCAGAAATGTTCTGCCAAAGAAGTAGCTGGTTCTCTGTTCTGAGCATAAATGGACGAGGATGACTACCAGAGAGTATGCTACTATGAGCAAGAAATTAGGGACATCATAAAAATAAAAATGATTAGACTATTACCTTACAGATATCAGCTACGATTTTAGTGTTTCTGTTTAGGCTGCATTCCGTGTATTACATTTTCTCCTTCGGGGTAATGCACTCATTATAGGTCTGTACTCTATACATTCGGAGAATGATTTTGTTCCGTGGTTCACACAGTCTTGGCTGTGATAAGGAGATTTAAGTGGAAAACACAAAATTACATTTCTAGGCATGAGAGTAATTTTAAGATTTAATCCCTCATAGGTGAGTGAAAGTAATGAGCTGAATGGCTGTATGACCGCTAATTACCATTGAATAAGCATTTTATATTATTTACTTAGCCGGTTATTGATTAATCTGACAGTGTATTAACCGCTTATATCATGGCTCGAATGTACACTGCCATACTTGGAGCTAATAGATCAATGACCCTAAAGCTGTAAAAGAAAGTGATGTATTAAGTAATTAACCCCTTTATGAGCAGGGGTCATTGGTAACTCTGTGTGCAGCACACAATTTCATCTAAAGAGATACATTCACTAGATACAAAAGTGAGTACACCCCTCACATTTTTGTAAATGTTTTATTATATCTTTTCATGGGTCAACACTGAAGATATGTCACTTTGATACAATGTAAAGTAGTCAGTGTACAGCTTGTATAACAGTGTAAATTTGGTGTGCCCTCTACATAACTCAAGCACTGAAACCTGAATCTATACACTTAATCAGCATAAAGTTATTAATAGGGATGGGCGAACCCGAACTGTAAAGTTTGGGGTCGTTCCAAACACATGGTGTTCGTGCACACAACCCCGAACACCAGCTTTCCTGGGAAGCTCGTGTTAGAGTTCTGGTCCAGGGGCTGTTAAAAAAAAAAAAGCATGTTATTAAAAACCATTATGATCATACTTACAGGTCCAGCGACGCGTCCTGCAGAATCTGTCTCCCAGCGCTTCTACTTCCACGTCCGTCTGATCATTGCTGTGCCACCCGGTAAGCACCTCTGGCTAAAAGGACCTTCCATGACGACATACCCATGTGACCAGTCACGTATGAATGTTGTATTACCTCATTGGCTACAGACTGGTCACGTGAGTATGACGTCATCAAAGGTCCTGGTGCGCCGTGATGCGAGTGTCGCATCGCATCACGGTTGAGCCTAGAATGTACGGCTGCAGTCAGGACATGGGCGTGACCAGCTTGGCTGGTGGGCGTGGCCGGCTTGCATTTCATAACAGCACACAATCTCCCGACAGCAGCAGGTCATCTGTGCTTATTTCCATGCAGCTGAGTCACTCCTGTCCTGAGAGTGGGGTGATGCAATGCGAGACCTAAGTGCAATTATCCCCTCACCGTCAGCCTGCTTCATCGCTCTGTACAGAGCGATGTAGCAGAGCTGACATGGGTTTCTTTGCCTCTCACTCTGTTTAGACACTGTCTGTGCAAAGTGATAAAACAGAGTTGACTTTGCTGTCCCTGTGGATTACGTTGGACTAAGGATCTTTTTATAATAAAGATGGAGTCTCTCAATTTTTTTTTTATTTCTAATAAAAAAATGTTTCTATATGTTGTGGGTTTTTTACTGTTTCCTAGAAATTCATGGTGGCCATGTCTTATTTGATGTGACAATGAATTTTGGGCTTAATACCATCTGAGAATACAAAGCTGGTATTAACCCCTTTATTACCCAGCATGCCACCCGCCACCAGCGCCGCTGGAGAATTGGGTAACGCGCCTGGCAATGGCGCTAAGAAACAATGTACCCTTTCCTGGGGTGGCTACGGGCTGCAGAGAATCCCAACCCAGAGCTGCCTGGCTTTACTTGACTGGCGATCAAAATACAGGGAAGCCAATTTTTTTTGTATAATTATTTAAAAAAAATAATAATAAAACAAAAAATGCGTGGGCTCCCGCTGCATTTTCTATTGCTAGCTAAGGCTAATCCAAGCAGCTACTAGCTGCTAACCCCCCTGCTTTGTGTTACCTTCACTGGCAATGGAAAATCCAGGGAAGCCCTTTTTTTTTTCTCTCAAACTTTATTGCCAAAAAATTGAAAAAAAATTATGTGGGCTTCGCCATATTTTTCTATGATAGCTAGGTACAGCAGGCAGGTACAGGCTGCCCCCAACCCCCAGCTGCCTGTTTGTACCCGGCTGGGAAACAAAAATATAGGGAAGCCCTTTTATAAATTATTGCATGAATTTCATTAAATAATTTAAAAAAAAAACCCCGAAGTGGACTTCTCCCAATTATTTTGTCCAATCAGGTAAAACTAGGCAGCTGGGGATTGGAATCCGCAGCACAGGGTGGCCCAAGTTTTCTGTGCCCCCCGCTGCAAATTGCTGCCCGCAGCCGCCCCAGAAAATGGAGCTTTGATAGAAGCACCATCTTCTGGAGGTGTACCCAACTCTTCTAGCCGCACTGGTGGCAGGTGGCATGCTGGGTAATAAGGGGTTAATACCAGCTTTGTTTTACTAGCTAGTATTAAGCCCGAGATTGTTAATGTCAGACCAAGTTTGACCCGGCCATTAAGAATTTCCCATAAAGGATTAAAAAATAGACACAACACAAAGAAAAAATACTTTATTAGAAATGGGACTCCATCTTTATAACTCCCTCTCACCTGTTCCACGATCCTGGTCTTCTGTCTTCTTCAACCGATTTAGCTCTGCTATATCAGACAGCACGGGGGGAAGAACGCTGCTGCTTCTTGTGCTGTGTAATCAAGCAGAGGCTGTGGGTTGGTAAGCGGTGACGTCACCGCTGCCACCGTTGCCATAGTAACCTAACGAGTGGGTTACTATAACAACAGTGATCTACGCTCACCTAATTCCCAATACCACTATTCATCGCCGGCTGTGGCATTACAGTGTGTGGCAGCCAATCCCTGCATGTTGGCTGACTCTGTAAAGAGCGCCAACATGCAGGGAGGGGAGATGAGCATGTGCCCTAGCATCTCGCCGGTACACGGTGCTCGCCGAGTATACAGAGTACTGAGATGCTCAGGCGAGCACCAAGTACCGACGAGATGCACTGACACTAAAGGACCTTGCATGACGTCATAGCCATGTGACCAACGAGGTAATACAACATTCACACGTCACTAGTCACATGGCTATGAAGTCATGGAAGGTCCTATCGTCAGTGATGGTTACCGGGAGGCCACAGCGATGATTGGAAGCAAAAGTGGTGGGAGACAGAATATGCAGGACGCGTCGCGGCACCTGTAAGTATAATGACAATGTTTATTATTAACAATATTCTTTAGTTTACAGCTCCCCCGCCCCATCCTATAACTGTAAAGTCTAAGTTCGGTGTTCGTAAGCAAGTACGCGTATCTCACAACCCAAACTCGAACCTTGCAAAACTTTCGGGCGAGGCTCCCGAACACGTACATTGAGGTGTTCGCCCATCACTAGTTATTAATGCAAACACAATTTGCCCAAAGAGCAACTAGAAGTACCATAACTAAAGATTAATAAAACTTAACTTTTATTCCCAAATTTAAATAGAACAGATCAATCTAAAATAGCGGAAAATAGAGCAACCTAATACATGTACCAAGTCATGTATCCGGCGCAGCCCCAGGGGAGCTCCTGTTGTTGGCGCGATTACATCATCAGCCAGGGCTGGCACTAGCATGTGGAGCCCATTGGACCAGAGAAGAGTGCTTTTGGCAGCAAGAGTGAGGTGAGGTATGGGTGGGCTCATACTGTATATAGAGAATGCTCATACTGTATATAGTGAGGGCCATGTGGGGGCTCATGATGTATATAAGGGGGCTGTTGTGGGCTGATACTGTATATAAGGAGAGCTGTGTGTGGACTCATACTGTATATATCAGGCTATGTGGGGGCTTATACTGTATATAGGGGCTATGTGGGGTTCATGCTGTATATAAGTGGCTGCGTGTGGTCTCATTGTACGTAGGGGGCTGGGAATGGGATCATATTGTATGGAGGGAGTGCTGTGTGAGAGCTATATGAGGGCTCATACTGTATATAGGCGCCATGTGGGGGGCTCACACTGTATGTAGCGGGCTGTGTGGGGGCTCAAACCGTATTTAGGAGATATGTGGGGGCTCATACTATATGATCCCTTGTAAAACAACACATATTTGTCAATACATCATAATAAAATTGTGAATGCTGTAAAAACAAATATAAAAAAAAGTTGCCAAAATTGTTGTTTCTAATCATCACTTCACAAAGTGATTAAATAAAATTGTATCCAAAGGCTTATTAATAATAACTACAGCTCACTGCGCAAAAAAACAAGCCTTCAAATACCTCTGTACTCAGCAAAATGAAAACGTTATGGCTCTCCCAATATGACAACCACAGAAAGGCATTTCCATGTGCAAAAGTAGAATAACATAAAAAAATAATATAAATTAGGCATCACTGTAATCATAACATGCGGAATAAAGTTAACATGTAAATGGTACTATACTGCGAATACCAAAATATTTATATTAAAAATATTTCAGATGTATTGCTTTTTTATTCATGTCACCTGCCAAAGAATGAATTAAAAAAAGTGATCAAAATTTTATTTGTACAAAAACATAGTAGGAGTACAAACTACATTTTGTGCCACAAAAAAAAAAAAAAACCTGATTCAATTTTACCTATAAAAAATAAGGTTATGGGTATTAGTATTTAGTGAAGAAAAAAAATTAAGTCTTTTTAGTGCAAAAGTAGCAAAACACAAAGTTTTTTTTTCAACAAAATGTGTATGTTTATTGTACAAAATAATTAAACAAATAAAATGATCTACATTTAATGTATTCTTATATGTACTGATCCACAGAATAAACTTAACACTGTGCAGAACAGCAAACAACATACAATATTAATGACAAAAAACTGTGGCAAAATTGTTGTTTTGTCTATATTCCTCCCAATAAAGAGTTAATATGAAAAGATACAATGTTGATGCACTGGTCCTGAAGAAGAGATATATCCTCGAAACGCGTAGACCGATGGAATAAAAGAATACGTTTATAACATCAACGCGCTACATCTTCATTTTGGCTGATGCGCGGCATTAACCCCCTCTTCACTCTGATTTGTATGCACAATAAAGAGTTAATAAAAGTTTTTTAATAATTTATACAAAAGTTATAGCTGAAAGTTATGACAACAGTGGTGAACTGATAAGGATTCTACAGTAAAGGATTGTAGGTTCTTCTTGCTTATCCCCTTCACCACCTGATGATTTTCTGTTTTTCATTTTTGTTTTTTCCTTTCTTTGTTCCAAGAGCCATAACTTTTTTTATTTTTGCAACAACATAGAGTAGCCATATGAGGGCTTGTTTTTTGCAGGACAAGTTGTACTTTTGAATGACACCATTCACTCTGCCACATATTGTACTGGGAGATGGGAAAAAAATATCAAGTGCAGTGAAATTGTGAAAAAAGACTGCAATTCCACTATTGTTTTTGGGTTTTTGTTTACTATGTTCACTATATGGTAAAACTGACCTGGCAGGCTAATTTCCCAGCAGGTCAGTACCATTTTGTGAATACTGAACATGTATATATAGTATATATTTTTTTTTTACCTGGTAAAAAAAAAATCAGAAATTTGTCAAAAAAAAAAGTATTGCACTTTTGTCGCCATATTCTGAGATCCATAGGGTTCTTATTTTTTAGGATCTGGGACTGTGTGATGACTTATTTTTTGCGTCCTGAGCTGACATTTTTAGTTATACAATATTTAGGTAGATGCTTTGTTAAATGTTAATGTTAAATGTTTTGATTGCCTTTTATTGCACTTTATTGAAATATTGTGGCAATGAAAAAAACTTAATTCTGGCTTTTTGACTTTTTTTCTCATTACGCTTTTTACGCTTCCAATTGATTAATTTTTCTATTTTGCTAGATCGGGCAATTCTCAAAGCGGCGATATATTGTATGTTTTATTTTCAATGGGGCAAAAGGGGGGCGATTTGAACTTTTCTGGGGTTTTTTACCTTTTTTTTTTTACACTTTTTATTGTTTTTACTAGTCCCCCAGGATAGAGTTCTCCAACATCAGCCCTCAAGGCCCACCAACAATGCATGTTTTCATGATTTCCTTAGTATTAGTATTGCATAGGTGATAATTTAATCACCTACTCAGTTAATAATTCCATGTGCATTGCTAAGGAAATCCTGAAAACAAGTACTGTTGGTGGGCCTTGAGGACTGGAGTTGGGGAACTCTGCCTTAGGGGACATGAAGCTGCGATACATTGGTCACTTCTGCTGATCAGAGCGATGCTTCAGCACCGCTCTGTACAGCAGAAATGCTGATCTGTGAATCTCCATTCACAGGAACTACATCAAGATAGTGATGGGGTCATCAGCTGACGCCTGGCTGTCATGAAAACCCATCAGTGCCCCATGATCTTGTCACGTGGCCGCTGATGGGGGGGAATAATGCATGGTAAATCCTGCTGTCAGTGATTGACAGCAGGATTTCCCTAGTTAACAGCCGCAGGTAGATCTTTATTAGCTGTACGTCACCTGATCAGATCAGCCAACTTGTGCAAGGCTCACATCAACGGGAGTAACATGACCCATGATGTATCAATACATCATAGGTCATGAAAGGTTTAATCCTTGCTCAGGTTAATAACTCTGCAGTAGTCTCTCCCTTACAGTACAATATATACATCAGCTATTAGTAACTAGAGTTGAGCGCGGTTCGTGGTTCGAGGTTCTCCAGTTCTAGGCTCGAGTGATTTTGGGGCCTGTTCTAGATCGAACTAGAACTCGAGCTTTTTGCAAAAGCTCAATAGTTCTATAAACGTTCGAGAACGGTTCTAGCAGCAAAAAAACAGCTAATTCCTAGCTTGGTTTCCGCTGTAATAGTGTAAGTCACTCTGTGAATCACACTATTATGACATTTCAGTGTATAGTGTGCGTGAACAGCGCCTTCAGATCACTGCTGTTTCTATAATGGCGATCGCCATTTTTTTTTTTTCCTTGTCTTCCTTCCCAAAGCGTGCGCGTGTAGTGGGGCGGGCCAGCATGTCAGCCAATCCCAGACACACACACAGCTAAGTGGACTTTTAGCCAGAGAAGCAACGGCATGTGTGATAGGATGTCCATGTCACATGTCCCTGCATTATAAAACCGGACATTTTCCTCCAGGACGCCATTATCTCTTCTGCGTCTTTGGTGTCAGACATCACTGTCGCAGCTCCGTCCTCCTGAGTCCTATCGCCGATACTGCTGTATGCGCTCCATACACAGCGTTAGACAGCTTAGGGAGAGCACTTTCTATCAGTCCTTTTAAGGGCTCAAACCGGCAGGGTCAGAGAACCATAGGTGACAGGTCCTGAAAACAGAGACAGCGTCTGTGTAGCCAAGGTCAGGGATTTCGTCGCTGCATTTCACCATTAGGAGGGAATAGAAAGGCAGGCTTCCATTCCTCTACCCAGAGCCCCACAATCCTGGCACTGTACCCTCCTGTCCTCTGCACACTCCAACTCATTATAACTAAACCATTATACTAGCAAACACTCAGTGTACCTAGTGGCATCCTAAACGTGGCTATTGTACTTTTGTCTAGTCACACTATTGCAAAGATATTTGCATCACGTCTTCCTGCATTGCACACTCCAACTCTTTTTAACTAAGCCATTATGCTAGCAAACAGTCAGTGTACCTAGTGGCATCCTAAACGTGGCTATTGGACTTTTGTGTAGTCACAGTAGTGCAAAGATATTTGCAGCATGTCTGCCTGCATTGCACACTCCAACTCTTTTTAACTAAGCCATTATACTAGCAAACAGTCAGTGTACCTAGTGGCATCCTAAACGTGGCTATTGGACTTTTGTGTAGTCACAGTAGTGCAAAGATATTTGCAGCACGTCTGCCTGCATTGCACACTCCAACTCTTTTTAACTAAGCCATTATACTAGCAAACAGTCAGTGTACCTAGTAGCATCCTAAACGTGGCTATTGTACTTTTGTCTAGTCACACTATTGCAAAGATATTTGCAGCACGTCTGCCTGCATTGCACACTCCAACTTTTTTAACTAAGCCATTATACTAGCAAACAGTCAGTGTACCTAGTGGCATCCTAAACGTGGCTACTGGACTTTTGTGTAGTCACAGTAGTGCAAAGATATTTGCAGCACGTCTCCCTGCATTGCACACTCCAACTTTTTTTAACTAAGCCATTATACTAGCAAACAGTCAGTGTACCTAGTGGCATCCTAAACGTGGCTATTGTACTTTTGTCTATTCACACTATTGTAAAGATATTTGCAGCACGTCGGCCTGCATTGCACACTCAAACTCTTTTTAACTAAGCCATTATACTAACAGTCAGTGTACCTAGTGGCATCCTAAACGTGGCTATTGTACTTTTGTCTATTCACACTATTGTAAAGATATTTGCAGCTTGTCTGCCTGCATTGCACACTCAAACTCTTTTTAACTAAGCCATTATACTAGCAGTCAGTGTACCTAGTGGCATCCTAAACGTGGCTATTGTACTTTTGTCTATTCACACTATTGTAAAGATATTTGCAGCACGTCTGCCTGCATTGCACACTCAAACTCTTTTTAACTAATCCATTATACTAGCAGTCAGTGTACCTAGTGGCATCCTAAACGTGGCTATTGTACTTTTGTCTATTCACACTATTGTAAAGATATTTGCAGCATGTCTGCCTGCATTGCACACTCAAACTCTTTTTAACTAAGCCATTATACTAGCAGTCAGTGTACCTAGTGGCATCCTAAACGTGGCTATTGTACTTTTGTCTAGTCACACTATTGCAAAGATATTTGCATCACGTCTGCCTGCATTGCACACTCCAACTCTTTGTAACTAAGCCATTATACTAGCAAACAGTCAGTGTACCTAGTGGCATCCTAAACGTGGCTATTGTACTTTTGTCTATTCACACTATTGTAAAGATATTTGCAGCACGTCTGCCTGCATTGCACACTCCAACTTTTTTTAACTAAGCCATTATACTAGCAAACAGTCAGTGTACCTAGTGGCATCCTAAACGTGGCTATTGGACTTTTGTGTAGTCATAGTAGTGCAAAGATATTTGCAGCACGTCTGCCTGCATTGCACACTCAAACTCTTTTTAACTAAGCCATTATACTAGCAGTCAGTGTACCTAGTGGCATCCTAAACGTGGCTATTGTACTTTTGTCTATTCACACTATTGTAAAGATATTTGCAGCACGTCTGCCTGCAATGCACACTCAAACTCTTTTTAACTAAGCCATTATACTAGCAGTCAGTGTACCTAGTGGCATCCTAAACGTGGCTATTGTACTTTTGTCTATTCACACTATTGTAAAGATATTTGCAGCACGTCTGCCTGCATTGCACATTCAAACTCTTTTTAACTAAGCCATTATACTAGCAGTCAGTGTACCTAGTGGCATCCTAAACGTGGCTATTGTACTTTTGTCTATTCACACTATTGTAAAGATATTTGCAGCACGTCTGCCTGCATTGCACACTCCAACTTTTTTTTAACTAAGCCATTATACTAGCAAACAGTCAGTGTACCTAGTGGCATCCTAAACGTGGCTATTGTACTTTTGTCTATTCACACTATTGTAAAGATATTTGCAGCACGTCTGCCTGCATTGCACACTCAAACTCTTTTTAACTAAGCCATTATACTAGCAGTCAGTGTACCTAGTGGCATCCTAAACGTGGCTATTGTACTTTTGTCTATTCACACTATTGTAAAGATATTTGCAGCACGTCTGCCTGCATTGCACACTCAAACTCTTTTTAACTAAGCCATTATACTAGCAGTCAGTGTACCTAGTGGCATCCTAAACGTGGCTATTGTACTTTTGTCTATTCACACTATTGTAAAGATATTTGCAGCACGTCTGCCTGCATTGCACACTCAAACTCTTTTTAACTAAGCCATTATACTAGCAGTCAGTGTACCTAGTGGCATCCTAAACGTGGCTATTGTACTTTTGTCTATTCACACTATTGTAAAGATATTTGCAGCATTTCTGCCTGCATTGCACACTCCAACTTTTTTTAACTAAGCCATTATACGAGCAAACAGTCAGTGTACCTAGTGGCATCCTAAACGTGGCTATTGTACTTTTGTCTATTCACACTATTGTAAAGATATTTGCAGCACGTCTGCCTGCATTGCACACTCAAACTCTTTTTAACTAAGCCATTATACTAGCAGTCAGTGTACCTAGTGGCATCCTAAACGTGGCTATTGTACTTTTGTCTAGTCACACTATTGTAAAGATATTTGCAGCACGTCTGCCTGCATTGCACACTCAAACTCTTTTTAACTAAGCCATTATACTAGCAGTCAGTGTACCTAGTGGCATCCTAAACGTGGCTATTGTACTTTTGTCTATTCACACTATTGTAAAGATATTTGCAGCACGTCTGCCTGCATTGCACACTCCAACTTTTTTTTAACTAAGCCATTATACTAGCAAACAGTCAGTGTACCTAGTGGCATCCTAAACGTGGCTATTGTACTTTTGTCTATTCACACTATTGTAAAGATATTTGCAGCACGTCTGCCTGCATTGCACACTCAAACTCTTTTTAACTAAGCCATTATACTAGCAGTCAGTGTACCTAGTGGCATCCTAAACGTGGCTATTGTACTTTTGTCTATTCACACTATTGTAAAGATATTTGCAGCACGTCTGCCTGCATTGCACACTCAAACTCTTTTTAACTAAGCGATTATACTAGCAGTCAGTGTACCTAGTGGCATCCTAAACGTGGCTATTGTACTTTTGTCTATTCACAGTATTGTAAAGATATTTGCAGCACGTCTGCCTGCATTGCACACTCCAACTTTTTTTAACTAAGCCATTATACTAGCAAACAGTCAGTGTACCTAGTGGCATCCTAAACGTGGCTATTGTACTTTTGTCTATTCACACTATTGTAAAGATATTTGCAGCACGTCTGCCTGCATTGCACACTCCAACTCTTTTTAACTAAGCCATTATGCTAGCAAACAGTCAGTGTACCTAGTGGCATCCTAAACGTGGCTATTGGACTTTTGTCTAGTCACACTAGTGCAAATCTATGTGCAGCACCTCTGCATGACACCCTCCTGCTCTGTTTTTAATAAGCTATAATGATAGCAAAAAATACTGCCATTTAGTGGCATCATAGAACTGGCTGTTGTATTCCATTAGTGCCCCACTGGTGACAAGCTATTTATAGCACCTCTACATGACACCCTCATGCACATTTTGCTACGCTAATGTTATAGCAAACTCATGGAATTCATTGCTGCATTTCATAATTCGGAGGGATAGAAAGTCAGGCTTCCTTTAGGTTTTCCTTCTGTTCATAGACAGCATCTCCAAGAGCAATTTCCCCTCCACGTCTAAGTGTGGAGAGGCAGCTAGTGCGCATGCGTGTGCCGATTTACCCCAGCTGCAGCCTAATTACAGTGTTTCGCCTAGTGAGTATGCTCAGCCTGACTGTGTTATTCCTGACGCTAAGTCTTCATTTCGGGATACAGCGCATGCTCCCACACTAAGTGTGAAAAGCCTCTTTGCCCAGGTGCTTGCATTCCGTGCCGGGTCTAAGTCCTGTTTTGTGCCTAGACACCATGCTAAAGCTGATAGTCTTTTTTCAGAGACTGTATTTCATGCTACTGAGCATGCTCAGGCACTTACTGCATCAGAGACTAGGTCCGGTAATGAACTCTTTGGCCCTGCCCCTGATGTGGGGGGGCACATATAGACCACAGGGCATCAGGTGTCCTCCCAAATGGCTTGCAGAGGCCCACCCCTATGACTTTTCACCGCATTATTGATGGTCAGACGATGACTGGTGAGGTGTTTGGGTCATGGCAGCCATGAGGTCATCATTGAAGTTGCGGTTCCAAATAGGACGCTAGTTATGCCACTCATGACGTGTCACTCTACTTTTGTCTCCAGGAGGTGCATTGTGGTTCACCCTGGTTTGGGGCGGACACAGGTTATAAAAGGGGCTGGAGCCAACAAGGAGGTGCGCAGTCTTCTATTATGCTCCAAAAGAGCACACCTCCATGTGTTGAACCCATTGCGGCTTTAGGCCAGAGGTAGGCAGGGATAGGGTGTCGATGCAGGCCACCACCACAGTTGGTAACGCAGAACGGTTAAGACCAGCTCCTGTCCTACCAGTCCTGCTTGTGCAGCCCAGTGGCATTAACAGGCCTGCTGCTGCTGATGCGCCTGCTGTCCACAGGTGTGCCCCTACGCACACGGTCAGCGTACTCAATGGCCCCTGTGTTGTTAACAGGGAGTTCCTGGGCTGGGTGGGCATGTGGACCCTGTGACGCTAACAGGGCTCACAGTCTCCAGATCCGAATGGCGTCTAACTCGGTTCAGGCTACTATTAGTTTCATAGCCACACAGCTCTGTATCCTCCACCAAACCTTCCAGTTGCCAACCTCTCCTTTTCCAACTGGGAGCACGGTGGACACTGACTGCTGATGGGGATATATACCTTTCTCTTTCTTTTCTTATTAATTTTCGTTATATAGCGGTAACATAGTATATACCACTTTATCCAAATCTGCCAGTCCAACTGTAACAGATGGTGTTTCTTCAGCAAATGTTACTGTTGCTTAACCACCAAATCCACGGACCAAAACTTTTTTCCCCTTTCCAACACACCTGTTCCCCTTTCCACCAGCATCTGTCCTTTTTCAACTCATTTTGGTATATGACCAAAAGTTCAACTCTGCAGGGACACCGTACTCAACGCCATCTCAGCACAGCAGCCAGCCCTCGGTCCCTCAGATGTGGACAAGTAAAAGACCATTTCCTTCTATCCATGACAAAGCGTTGAGATTCACTCTGTGCAGCACTGGTGTTTAGTGGAAAAGCAGATCTAAGGTTGCGTACCACATTCTGCAGATACTCCTGTATACGTGCGTCCATTTCTATGGCAGGAATTATTTCGCCAAATTTTGTCTTGTACCGAGGATGTAACAGTGTGGCAACCCAGTATTCTGGATTACTTTGAATTCGTACAATCCGAGGGTCATGTTGTAGGTAGTGCAGCAAGAAGCCGCTCATGTGTCTTGTGCATCCAGGAGGACCAAGTCCTTGGTGTGTTGGTGGCAGAGAGGTGAGAATCGTGCCTCCTTCCTCTGCCCTCTCCCCACAACCTCGCACAACCGAAATGTGAGCAAGCTCTCACTCATCTGCTGAGTCTTCCATGCCCATCGCCAGTTCGTCCTCCATTTCTTCATGGGCTCCTGCACCTTCATCAACACTTTTTGCTGATACTATGCGCCCTTGTTAATCCCTCTCCCTCACCATGACTGCCGCATAGGTGCCGCTGACCATCTGGACCTCGTAGATCTTGTTATCCCTTCCGCATATGACTCCTCCTGTACTTCCTCCCCTTCCTCCTGACTCCGAATAATAATTACAGTGCGCTCCATCATGTAGATGACCAGAATTGTCACGCTGAGAATGACATTGCCAGTGCTAAACATCTTCGTCGACATTTGTAAACTGTGTAGCAGGGTGCATAGGTCCTTGATCTGACACCACTCCAGCAGCGTGATCTGCACCACCTCTGGATCAAGTTATCCCAGGCTATATGTCATAACGTATTGCAGCAGGGTTCGGCGGTGCTGCCACAAACACTGCAACATGTGCAGATTCAAATTCCTGCGTGTGGGCACATCGCATTTCAGGCGTTTAACCACCAGACCTAAAGACTTCTGTAGCGACGAAAGTTGTTGAGCTGCTGTGTGCGCACGATGGAAGTGAGCACATAGCGAGCGTGCACGCTGCACAAGGCCATGTAGGCCGTGATGGTGTTTTAAAAATTGCTGGAGAATTAGGTTCAACACGTGAGCCATACAAGGCACGTGTGTCACATTGCCCTGACAATGGCCCGCAGCCAGGTTTGCATCATTGCCGCACACGGCTGTTAAGTCACCAACGGAGTCCGCTCCGTCAATTTGTACTCCGGTCACCAGGTGACAACGTGTTCCTTTCATGAATAGTGCTGATGATGGGAGAGGAGTCGATGCCAGCGGCGCAGGTGGATGCAGGTTATGCTCACCCACTGGGCTGCATTACATTGACAGATGCAGAATCTCTGGCTGAATGTAGCTGGTGGGTATCTCACAGATGAAATACCATCATTCAGCTACAACCAATGGGAAGACACCACACCCTTTTTTATGCCCATCCTGTCTGCAGACCACTGCCAGACATAGCTCTGCTTTTACCCCCAGTTCAGTTTTATGATTTTGTGTGCTTGTTACCTGACTTCTTTTCCTGCTTGCTGTTTATGTACCTTGTTGGCCGATCCGCATTTCACCTCTGCTTGTTTTCTGATTAAGTCCTGGCCGTCCCATTCTGTTCCTGTTCCTCAATTAATGTTTTGACCCTGCCTGACTACTATTCTCTGGAACTGCAGCCTTCCACAGGTATTAATCACCTTGGGCCCTGTGCAATTCCTAATCCCTGTATAGGGGTTAAAGGGTTTCAGGGTTCTAGGGGTCCTGCTTGGTGAGTGGCTTCCCTCTAGCCTATCATTAACAGCCCATCTGAGTGTGTGGATCAAGGAAGGCGTTACACCGTGCTCTCTGCAGAAGGCCATGTGGGCCAGGATAGTGCTTTAAAAATTGCTGGACAACCAGGTTCAACACGTGAACCACACAAGCCATGTGTGTCACATTGTCACAGTGAAGGGCCGCACCCATGTTTGCATCATTGTCGCACCCGGCCTTCCCTGGCTGCTGGTTGAGTGGAGACAACCATTGATGAAACTCAGTATCCAGAGCTAACCGTCCACAACTTCTCAGCGGTGTGACTCACATTTCCCATACATTTCAAAGTAAAACTTTGACCGCCTGATGGCATTGAGCTCTGCTGCCAGCATAGTAAGGAGGTGTGTGGTAGTCCTTGTGTGCAGTTACAAGGAAGGGTGGCCTGACCACACAGGGTTTGCGCCAAGGTGGAGGACCCACACGAGGTTGAAGAGGCAGAAGCACTGTATTAACTTCTACATACAGAAGAAGGATTGAAACAACTCGTGGGGACGGCAAGACTTGTACAGCAGACCCTTCTCCATCTCTCACCATAGTTTGCCAGTGCCCAGTCAGTGACATGTAATGACCCTGTCTATGCTTACTGGTCCAAGTATCTGTGTTGAAATGCACCCTGTCGCACACAGAGTTTCTCAAGGAAGTGGTGATGTTGTGTGCGACATGCTGGTGTAGCGCGGGCATGCTTTTCTTGGAGAAGCAGTGGTGATTGGGCATCTGGTACTGGGGCACAGCGACAGACATAAGGTCTCTAAAATCCTGTGTGTCCACTAGGCGGAAAGGCAGCATTTCGGTAGCCAACAGCTTACAGAGGGATAGAGTCAACCTCTTAGCTTTGTCATGGGTCGCAGGAAGTGGCCTTTTATTTGACCACATCTGAGGGACAGAGATCTGGCTGCTGTGTGTAGACGGTGTTGAGTAGGGTGTCCCTGGAAAAATGCAGGTTTGTGAGGAAAGTGCAGGCGGAGACATGATGTTGCCTTCATCCAACGTTGGTGCTATTGATGTCTGAGAGAGCTGTACACACTCACTTGTTTCCCCTTCCAAACCAACTGACGACCTACCAAGCAAACTGCCTGTTGCGGTTACAGTGGTGGAAGTTGTGGGTGGAAAAACAGGTGTGACAGCTGTCCCCACAGTCCTAGAAGATGACGAGCGCGCGGATGCACTGGAAGGGGCAGGCGGTGGATGGTTCGCTCCGCTAGGCCGCATTGCAGCACGGTGAGCTTCCCACCGGGCCATATGATATTTATTCATGTGACGATTCATGGAAGAAGTTGTCAAACTGCTGAGGTTTTGACCTCTACTAACAGAACCATGACAAATTTTACAGATCACATAATTTGGGCGATCTTTTTCTATGTCAAAAAAGGACCAGGCTAGGCAAGGCTTAGAGGCCATGCGACCTGTTTATCCACCCCGAATAATGCTCAGAGGCAGAGTGGTGGCTCAGGATGCAGTTGTAGACGTGCTACCAGTGCTCCGACTCTGTCCAGGAAGGCGCAAGGTAACTTCGTCGTCGGTTGCATCCTCCTCCACCGCCTCTGTTGACCTCCTCGAGTGTCTGACTGTGGGTTGACAGTAGGTGGGATCTAGAACTTCATCATCAATTGTTGTGTTTGCACTCCTCTTCCCCTCAGACCGAGCCTCTTCTTGCCCTGACCGAATATTTAAGTTGTCATCCCAATCGGGTATCTGCGTCTCATCTTCATCAGTATGTTCCTCATTGTCTATAACCACAGGTGTTGGAAAGGCAGCATTTTGGTAGCCAACAGTTTGCAGATGCTGAAAGTCAACCTCCAAGCCATGTCATGCCCTTCTAAAAGCATGTAAAACACAGCGAGGGGACTCCAACAACAGTCTCCCTCGTTTCCACTAACTGGGCCACACACACCCCACTTGACTGGCATCGGTTGACCCCCCTTTTGAAAAAGAAAAAGATGCTTTGCATGAAGCACTCTCAAAAATACGCGTGCCTTTCCCGTCCCCTGGCTGACCCAGGGGAAGAAAAGTCCTCTGAGAGCCATGACTTGTTCATCTTGGTTCTTTTAGAAACACAGCGAGGGGACTCCAACCACAGTCTCCCTCGTTGCCACTAATTGGGCCACACACACCCCACTTGACTGGCATCGGTTGACCCCCCTTTTGAAAAAGAAAAAGATGCTTTGCATGAAGCACTCTCAAAAATACGCGTGCCTTTCCCGTCCCCTGGCTGACCCAGGGGAAGAAAAGTCCTCTGAGAGCCATGATTTGTTCATTTTGGTTCTTTTAGAAACACAGCGAGGGGACTCCAACCACAGTCTCCTTCGTTTCCACTAACTGGGCCACACACACCCCACTTGACTGGCATCGGTTGACCCCCCTTTTGAAAAAGAAAAAGATGCTTTGCATGAAGCACTCTCAAAAATACGCGTGCCTTTCCCGTCCCCTGGCTGACCCAGGGGAAGAAAAGTCCTCTGAGAGCCATGACTTGTTCATCTTGGTTCTTTTAGAAACACAGCGAGGGGACTCCAACCACAGTCTCCCGCGTTGCCACTAATTGGGCCACACACACCCCACTTGACTGGCATCGGTTGACCCCCCTTTTGAAAAAGAAAAAGATGCTTTGCATGAAGCACTCTCAAAAATACGCGTGCCTTTCCCGTCCCCTGGCTGACCCAGGGGAAGAAAAGTCCTCTGAGAGCCATGACTTGTTCATTTTGGTTCTTTTAGAAACACAGCGAGGGGACTCCAACCACAGTCTCCCTCGTTGCCACTAATTGGGCCACACACACCCCTCTTGACTGACATCAGTTGATGCCCCTTTTCAAAATGAAAAAGATGCTTTGCATGAAGCACTCTCAAAAATACGCGTGCCTTTCGCCTCCCCTGGCTGACCCAGGGGAAGAAAAGTCCTCTGAGAGCCATGACTTGTTCATCTTGGTTCTTTTAGAAACACAGCGAGGGGACTCCAACCACAGTCTCCCTCGTTGCCACTAATTGGGCCACACACACCCCACTTGACTGGCATCGGTTGACCCCCCTTTTGAAAAAGAAAAAGATGCTTTGCATGAAGCACTCTCAAAAATACGCGTGCCTTTCCCGTCCCCTGGCTGACCCAGGGGAAGAAAAGTCCTCTGAGAGCCATGATTTGTTCATTTTGGTTCTTTTAGAAACACAGCGAGGGGACTCCAACCACAGTCTCCCTCGTTTCCACTAACTGGGCCACACACACCCCACTTGACTGGCATCGGTTGACCCCCCTTTTGAAAAAGAAAAAGATGCTTTGCATGAAGCACTCTCAAAAATATGCGTGCCTTTCCCGTCCCCTGGCTGACCCAGGGGAAGAAAAGTCCTCTGAGAGCCATGACTTGTTCATCTTGGTTCTTTTAGAAACACAGCGAGGAGACTCCAACCACAGTCTCCCTCGTTTCCACTAACTGGGCCACACACACCCCACTTGACTGGCATCGGTTGACCCCCCTTTTGAAAAAGAAAAAGATGCTTTGCATGAAGCACTCTCAAAAATACGCGTGCCTTTCCCGTCCCCTGGCTGACCCAGGGGAAGAAAAGTCCTCTGAGAGCCATGACTTGTTCATCTTGGTTCTTTTAGAAACACAGCGAGGGGACTCCAACCACAGTCTCCCTCGTTGCCACTAATTGGGCCACACACACCCCACTTGACTGGCATCGGTTGACCCCCCTTTTGAAAAAGAAAAAGATGCTTTGCATGAAGCACTCTCAAAAATACGCGTGCCTTTCCCGTCCCCTGGCTGACCCAGGGGAAGAAAAGTCCTCTGAGAGCCATGATTTGTTCATTTTGGTTCTTTTAGAAACACAGCGAGGGGACTCCAACCACAGTCTCCCTCGTTTCCACTAACTGGGCCACACACACCCCACTTGACTGGCATCGGTTGACCCCCTTTTGAAAAAGAAAAAGATGCTTTGCATGAAGCACTCTCAAAAATACGCGTGCCTTTCCCGTCCCCTGGCTGACCCAGGGGAAGAAAAGTCCTCTGAGAGCCATGACTTGTTCATCTTGGTTCTTTTAGAAACACAGCGAGGGGACTCCAACCACAGTCTCCCTCGTTGCCACTAATTGGGCCACACACACCCCACTTGACTGGCATCGGTTGACCCCCCTTTTGAAAAAGAAAAAGATGCTTTGCATGAAGCACTCTCAAAAATACGCGTGCCTTTCCCGTCCCCTGGCTGACCCAGGGGAAGAAAAGTCCTCTGAGAGCCATGATTTGTTCATTTTGGTTCTTTTAGAAACACAGCGAGGGGACTCCAACCACAGTCTCCCTCGTTGCCACTAATTGGGCCACACACACCCCTCTTGACTGACATCAGTTGATGCCCCTTTTCAAAATGAAAAAGATGCTTTGCATGAAGCACTCTCAAAAATACGCGTGCCTTTGCCGTCCCCTGGCTGACCCAGGGGAAGAAAAGTCCTCTGAGAGCCATGACTTGTTCATCTTGGTTCTTTTAGAAACACAGCGAGGGGACTCCAACCACAGTCTCCCTCGTTGCCACTAATTGGGCCACACACACCCCTCTTGACTGACATCAGTTGATGCCCCTTTTCAAAATGAAAAAGATGCTTTGCATGAAGCACTCTCAAAAATACGCGTGCCTTTCGCCTCCCCTGGCTAACCCAGGGGAAGAAAAGTCCTCTGAGAGCCATGACTTGTTCATCTTGGTTCTTTTAGAAACACAGCGAGGGGACTCCAACCACAGTCTCCCTCGTTGCCACTAATTGGGCCACACACACCCCACTTGACTGACATCAGTTGATGCCCCTTTTCAAAATGAAAAAGATGCTTTGCATGAAGCACTCTCAAAAATACGCGTGCCTTTCCCGTCCCCTGGCTGACCCAGGGGAAGAAAAGTCCTCTGAGAGCCATGACTTGTTCATCTTGGTTCTTTTAGAAACACAGCGAGGGGACTCCAACCACAGTCTCCCTCGTTTCCACTAACTGGGCCACACACACCCCACTTGACTGGCATCGGTTGACCCCCCTTTTGAAAAAGAAAAAGATGCTTTGCATGAAGCACTCTCAAAAATACGCGTGCCTTTCCCGTCCCCTGGCTGACCCAGGGGAAGAAAAGTCCTCTGAGAGCCATGACTTGTTCATCTTGGTTCTTTTAGAAACACAGCGAGGGGACTCCAACCACAGTCTCCCTCGTTGCCACTAATTGGGCCACACACACCCCACTTGACTGACATCGGTTGACCCCCCTTTTGAAAAAGAAAAAGATGCTTTGCATGAAGCACTCTCAAAAATACGCGTGCCTTTCCCGTCCCCTGGCTGACCCAGGGGAAGAAAAGTCCTCTGAGAGCCATGACTTGTTCATCTTGGTTCTTTTAGAAACACAGCGAGGGGACTCCAACCACAGTCTCCCTCGTTTCAACTAACTGGGCCACACACACCCCACTTGACTGGCATCGGTTGACCCCCCTTTTGAAAAAGAAAAAGATGCTTTGCATGAAGCACTCTCAAAAATACGCGTGCCTTTCCCGTCCCCTGGCTGACCCAGGGGAAGAAAAGTCCTCTGAGAGCCATGATTTGTTCATTTTGGTTCTTTTAGAAACACAGCGAGGGGACTCCAACCACAGTCTCCCTCGTTGCCACTAATTGGGCCACACACACCCCTCTTGACTGACATCAGTTGATGCCCCTTTTCAAAATGAAAAAGATGCTTTGCATGAAGCACTCTCAAAAATACGCGTGCCTTTCGCCTCCCCTGGCTGACCCAGGGGAAGAAAAGTCCTCTGAGAGCCATGTCCACATTGTCAGTGGACAGACACGTGTGCTTATCTGCCAGCAGACCCCCAGCAGCACTGAAGACTAGAGATGAGCGAACCGGTCCCGGTTCGGCTCGAGGCGGTTCGCCGAACGGGGGGTCTGGCTCGAGTTCGGCTCGTCGAACGTTCGACGAACCGAACTAGAACCAATAGGCTATAATGGGAGGCAATCACAAACACATAAAAATGCATTATAAATGTACACAAACAGTTAATAAACATTGCCATAACACTTACCGGTCCTCGCGATCCCTTCTGCACTCTGTCTCCTGCCGCTATTCCATCCGATGATCGCTGAATCCTCCCGGTGACCTGCACTGCCAGCAGAGAAGCAGGACCTATCGTGACGTCAAAATAGCCATGTGACCAGTCACGTGGCTATTATCTCATTGGCTACAGACTGGTCACATGACTATGACACGTCATGTAGGACCTGCGAGTGCATCTCTCCGGTACACGGTGCACATATGTGTATCGCCGTGTACCGGCGACATGCTCTAGCACACGGTCGACTCCCCGTTCCGTTAGGGACCGGCTGACACAGCCGGTCATTAACGGAGATCACCGTTGCCATAGCAACGCAGTTAGCGGTGACGTCACCGCTAACCGCGGCTCCGGGAGCACCGTTGCTATGGTAACGCGTCTGTCAGCGTTACCGCTGTTACCGCTAGCAGCCAGCAGTGATCACTCACGGAGTGAAGGCTGCACGCTGCTTCCCGATTGTAGTGAGCATTGTAGTTAGGATGGAGGTTCCCCAGCCCCAAGTGATGCCCCTCACTACAATCGTCACTACTACTACACTAGAAAGAAAGAAGACAGAAGAGCAGGATCGTGGAGGGCTGACAGGGGTAATAAAGATGGAGTCTCTAATGTGTCTGTGTATTTATTTCTATTAAAGTATTTTTTCTCTGTGTGGTGTCTTTTTTTAACCCTTTATTGGAGATTCTTAATGGCCGGGTCAAACGTGCCTGACATTAAGAATCTCTGGCTTAATACTGGCTGGTAAAACAAAGCCAGTATTAACTCATGATTACCCAACAAGCCACCCGGCTCCAGGGCTGTTGGAAGAGTTGGATACAGCGCCAGATGATGGCGCTTCTATGAGAGCGCCATTTTCTGGGACGGCTGCGGACTGAAATCCGCAGCAGAGGCGCCCACAAACCTCGGGCTAACCTGTGCTGCGGATTCCAATCCCCAGCTGCCTAGTTGTACCCGGCTGGACACAAAAATAGGGCGAAGCCCACGTCATTTGTTTTTTAATTATTTCATGAAATAAGTGAAATAATTAAAAAAAACGGGCTTCCCTATATTTTTGGTTCCCAGCCGGGTACAAATAGGCAACTGGGGGTTGGAGGCAGCCCGTGGCTGCCAGCTGTACCTGGCTAGCATACAAAAATATGGCGAAGCCCACGTCATTTTTTTGGTGGGCAAAAAACTTCTGCATGCAGTCCTGGATGGAGTATGCTGAGCCTTGTAGTTCTGCAGCTGCTGTCTGCTCTTCTCCATACAGACAGACAGCAGCTGCAGAACTACAAGGCTCAGCATACTCCATCCAGGACTGTATGCAGAAGTTTTTTGCCCCCTGAAAAAATTATGTGGCTTCGCCATATTTTTGTATGCTAGCCAGGTACAGCAGGCAGGTACGGCTGCCCCCAACCCCCAGTTGCCTATTTGTACCCGGCTGGGAACCAAAAATAAAGGGAAGCCCTTTTTTTATTATTTCATGAATTTCATGAAATAATTAGAAAACAAATGACGTAGGCTTTGCCCCATTTTTGTGTCCAGCCAGGTACAACTAGGCAGCTGGGGATTGGAATCCGCAGCACAGGTTGGCCTGAGCTTTCTGGGCCCCACTGCTGCGATTTGCAGTCTGCAGCCGCCTCAGAAAATGGCATTTTCATAGAAGCGCCATCTTCTGGCGCTGTATCCAACTCTTCCAGCACCTGCCTGCTATACCTGGCTAGCATACAAAAATATGGCGAAGCTCACGTCCTTTTTTTGTAGCTTTTTGGCAAAAAAAAAAAAAAATGCTTCCCTGGATTTTCCATTGCCAGTGAAGGTAACACCAAGCAGTGGGGGTTAGCAGCCAGTAGCTGCTTGGATTACCCTTAGCTAGCAATACAAAAAATGCAGTGGGAGCTAACATATATTTTTTTTAATTATTTATTTAAATAACTAAAAATAAAATGGGCTTCCCTGTATTTTGATTGCTGGACATCACAGTGCTGTAAAAATAAATCTTTAAAAAAATGACGTAGCGCTCCGCGGTATTTTTGATTCTCAGCGCAGATAAAGCAGACAGCTATGGGTTGCCACCCCCATCTGCCTGCCGTTACCTTGGTTGGCAATCAAAATACAGGGAAGCCCATTAATTTTTTCTATTTAAAAAATAGTTAAAAAAAAAAAATTACGTTGGGTCCCCCCATTTTTGATAGCCAGCTAGGGTAAAGCAGACGGCTGTAGCCTGAAAACCACAGCTGGCAGCTTTACCGTGGTTGGGGATCCAATGTGGAGGTCCCCTCAGGCTCTTTTTTATAATTATTTTATAAATATTAATAATTACACAATAAAAGTAGGGGACCCCCCAAATTGGATCACCAGCCAAGGTAAAGCGGACAGCTGTGGTCTGGTATTCTCAGGGTGGGAAGGTCCATAGTTATTGGGCCTTCACAGCCTAAAAATAGCAGGCCGCAGGCACCCCAGACGTGGCGCATCCACTAGATGCGCCAATCCTGGCGCTTCACCCCAGCTCATCCCGTGCCCTGGTGCAGTGGCAAACGGGGTAATAAATCGGGTTGATACTAGCTGTAAAGTCACCTGAGATCAAGCCCAGCAGTTTGTGATGTCATGGCGTCTATTAGATACCCAACATCATAAACTGTCAGTACTAACAAAAACAAAAAATCGACAAAAGAAATTTATTTGAAAAAACAGTCCCCAAAACATTTCCTCTTTCACCAATTTATTGTAAGAAAAAAAATAAAGGGGTCCCACGACGACTCTGGACCGTCTAGAATATGGGGGGGGAGACACTCAGGGAACGTATCCCCCATTTTCTAGGAGTGCGGACCCTTCATGTGAGGAGTGTGGGTGCAATGAATCTGCACTCACTCTCCCCGGGTCCACAGCAGCAGAGTCCATGTCGTAATGGTTGCTACCAAAGCTGCAATGCCCTGCTCATGAGGTAAGGGCATGCCTAATCAGGAGAACTACTGTAGAGGAAGCTCTGCTCACTGGTATATAGGTGCTCAGAGGTAATAATAGATAAAATTAGTGAGTAACCTCGGCACTCTATATCTCCCAGACTAAGTCAGTAAGTCACAACGGATAGTAATGCAAAATCACTCTTTATTGGTCCGTATTAAGAAAATTTTTTTTTCATAAGCATATATGTTTTTGTCCAAAACAAGTTACAAATGACGTTTCGGCCTGAGCCTTCGTCAGATTGGACTTATCTGCATGTAATCATGAAAAATGACAATAATCAGTATCACATAAGAGTGAGAGAACAATAACATAAACTCGAACAATGTAGAGGTACAATTGGGATGCAGCAAAAAAATTGCAACACAGCAAGAAATGAAACACATGATACAAATGTCATAATACAGTACAAGGACAATATAGTAATGACAAATATGGGGTCAGAGTAGACTTAGACAGCTCTGGTACGAAAGAGATGTCAATCATAAAGTAACATGTGCAGTAGGTGTAGAGCTACACTATGCATGGCAGAGCTAATGGGTAGACCGACCATAGAAAAAGTAGAGAAAAAGTGGAGAAAAAGTGGAGAATAAGTGGAACATAAGAGGAGAAAAAGTGGAGAAAAAGTGGAGAAAAAGTGGAGATTAAGAGGAGAAAAAGTGGAGAAAAAAGTGGAGAAAAAGTGGAGAAAAAGTGGAGCATAAGTGGAGAAAAAGTGGAGAAAAAGTGGAGCATAAGAGGAGAAAAAGTGGAGAAAAAAGTGGAGAAAAAGTGGAGAAAAAGTGGAGCATAAGAGGAGAAAAAGTGGAGAAAAAGTGGAGAAAAAGTGGAGCATAAGAGGAGAAAAAGTGGAGAAAAAGTGGAGAAAAAGTGGAGCATAAGAGGAGAAAAAGTGGAGATTAAGAGGAGAAAAAGTGGAGAAAAAGTGGAGCATAAGAGGAGAAAAAGTGGAGAAAAAGTGGAGAAAAAGTGGAGCATAAGAGGAGAAAAAGTGGAGATTAAGAGGAGAAAAAGTGGAGAAAAAGTGGAGAAAAAGTGGAGAAAAAGTGGAGCATAAGAGGAGAAAAAGTGGAGAAAAAAGTGGAGAAAAAGTGGAGAAAGTGGAGAAAAAAATGGAGATAAAGTGGAGAAAAAGTGGAGAAAAAGTGGAGAATAAGAGGAGAAAAAGTGGAGAAAAAGTGGAGAAAAAGTGGAGAATAAGAGGAGAAAAAGTGGAGAATAAGTGGAGAAAAAAATGGAGAAAAAGTGGAGAAAAAGTGGAGAAAAAGTGGAGCATAAGAGGAGAAAAAGTGGAGAAAAAGTGGAGAAAAAGTGGAGCATAAGAGGAGAAAAAGTGGAGAAAAAAGTGGAGAAAAAGTGGAGAAAAAGTGGAGCATAAGAGGAGAAAAAGTGGAGAAAAAGTGGAGCATAAGAGGAGAAAAAGTGGAGAAAAAGTGGAGAAAAAGTGGAGCATAAGAGGAGAAAAAGTGGAGATTAAGAGGAGAAAAAGTGGAGAAAAAGTGGAGCATAAGAGGAGAAAAAGTGGAGAAAAAGTGGAGAAAAAGTGGAGCATAAGAGGAAAAAAAGTGGAGATTAAGAGGAGAAAAAGTGGAGAAAAAGTGGAGAAAAAGTGGAGAAAAAGTGGAGCATAAGCGGAGAAAAAGTGGAGAAAAAAGTGGAGAAAAAGTGGAGAAAAAGTGGAGCATAAGAGGAGAAAAAGTGGAGAAAAAGTGGAGCATAAGAGGAGAAAAAGTGGAGAAAAAGTGGAGAAAAAGTGGAGCATAAGAGGAGAAAAAGTGGAGATTAAGAGGAGAAAAAGTGGAGAAAAAGTGGAGCATAAGAGGAGAAAAAGTGGAGAAAAAGTGGAGCATAAGAGGAGAAAAAGTGGAGATTAAGAGGAGAAAAAGTGGAGAAAAAGTGGAGAAAAAGTGGAGAAAAAGTGGAGAATAAGTGGAGAAAAAAATGGAGAAAAAGTGGAGAAAAAGTGGAGAAAAAGTGGAGCATAAGAGGAGAAAAAGTGGAGAAAAAGTGGAGAAAAAGTGGAGCATAAGAGGAGAAAAAGTGGAGATTAAGAGGAGAAAAAGTGGAGAAAAAGTGGAGCATAAGAGGAGAAAAAGTGGAGAAAAAGTGGAGAAAAAGTGGAGCATAAGAGGAGAAAAAGTGGAGATTAAGAGGAGAAAAAGTGGAGAAAAAGTGGAGAAAAAGTGGAGAAAAAGTGGAGCATAAGAGGAGAAAAAGTGGAGAAAAAAGTGGAGAAAAAGTGGAGAAAAAGTGGAGAAAAAGTGGAGATTAAGAGGAGAAAAAGTGGAGCATAAGAGGAGAAAAAGTGGAGAAAAAAGTGGAGAAAAAGTGGAGAAAGTGGAGAAAAAAATGGAGATAAAGTGGAGAAAAAGTGGAGAAAAAGTGGAGAATAAGAGGAGAAAAAGTGGAGAAAAAGTGGAGAAAAAGTGGAGAATAAGAGGAGAAAAAGTGGAGAATAAGTGGAGAAAAAAATGGAGAAAAAGTGGAGAAAAAGTGGAGAAAAAGTGGAGCATAAGAGGAGAAAAAGTGGAGAAAAAGTGGAGAAAAAGTGGAGCATAAGAGGAGAAAAAGTGGAGAAAAAAGTGGAGAAAAAGTGGAGAAAAAGTGGAGCATAAGAGGAGAAAAAGTGGAGAAAAAGTGGAGCATAAGAGGAGAAAAAGTGGAGAAAAAGTGGAGAAAAAGTGGAGCATAAGAGGAGAAAAAGTGGAGATTAAGAGGAGAAAAAGTGGAGAAAAAGTGGAGCATAAGAGGAGAAAAAGTGGAGAAAAAGTGGAGAAAAAGTGGAGCATAAGAGGAGAAAAAGTGGAGATTAAGAGGAGAAAAAGTGGAGAAAAAGTGGAGAAAAAGTGGAGAAAAAGTGGAGCATAAGAGGAGAAAAAGTGGAGAAAAAGTGGAGAAAAAGTGGAGCATAAGAGGAGAAAAAGTGGAGATTAAGAGGAGAAAAAGTGGAGAAAAAGTGGAGAAAAAGTGGAGAAAAAGTGGAGCATAAGAGGAGAAAAAGTGGAGAAAAAAGTGGAGAAAAAGTGGAGAAAAAGTGGAGAAAAAGTGGAGATTAAGAGGAGAAAAAGTGGAGCATAAGAGGAGAAAAAGTGGAGAAAAAAGTGGAGAAAAAGTGGAGAAAGTGGAGAAAAAAATGGAGATAAAGTGGAGAAAAAGTGGAGAAAAAGTGGAGAATAAGAGGAGAAAAAGTGGAGAAAAAGTGGAGAAAAAGTGGAGAATAAGAGGAGAAAAAGTGGAGAATAAGTGGAGAAAAAAATGGAGAAAAAGTGGAGAAAAAGTGGAGAAAAAGTGGAGCATAAGAGGAGAAAAAGTGGAGAAAAAGTGGAGAAAAAGTGGAGCATAAGAGGAGAAAAAGTGGAGAAAAAAGTGGAGAAAAAGTGGAGAAAAAGTGGAGCATAAGAGGAGAAAAAGTGGAGAAAAAGTGGAGAAAAAGTGGAGCATAAGAGGAGAAAAAGTGGAGAAAAAGTGGAGAAAAAGTGGAGAAAAAGTGGAGCATAAGAGGAGAAAAAGTGGAGAAAAAGTGGAGAAAAAAGTGGAGAAAAAGTGGAGAAAAAGTGGAGAAAAAGTGGAGAAAAAGTGGAGATTAAGAGGAGAAAAAGTGGAGAAAAAGTGGAGAAAAAGTGGAGCATAAGAGGAGAAAAAGTGGAGAAAAAAGTGGAGAAAACGTGGAGAAAAAGTGGAGAAAAAGTGGAGAAAAAGTGGAGCATAAGAGGAGAAAAAGTGGAGAAAAAGTGGAGAAAAAAGTGGAGAAAAAGTGGAGTAAAAGTGGAGAAAAAATGGAGAAAAAGTGGAGAAAAAGTGGAGATTAAGAGGAGAAAAAGTGGAGAAAAAGTGGAGAAAAAGTGGAGAAAAAGTGGAGAAAAAGTGGAGAAAAAGTGGAGAAAAAGTGGAGCATAAGAGGAGAAAAAGTGGAGAAAAAAGTGGAGAAAAAGTGGAGAAAAAGTGGAGAAAAAGTGGAGATTAAGAGGAGAAAAAGTGGAGCATAAGAAGAGAAAAAGTGGAGAAAAAAGTGGAGAAAAAGTGGAGAAAGTGGAGAAAAAAATGGAGAAAAAGTGGAGAAAAAGTGGAGAAAAAGTGGAGAATAAGAGGAGAAAAAGTGGAGAAAAAGTGGAGAAAAAGTGGAGAATAAGAGGAGAAAAAGTGGAGAATAAGTGGAGAAAAAAATGGAGAAAAAGTGGAGAAAAAGTGGAGAGAAAGTGGAGAAAAAAATGGAGAAAAAGTGGAACACCCTTTGGTACCTTTCATGTGGCACTAAGGGGTGCTTAGCTTTGTATTTAGCCAAAAAAATGAAAAAAAAAATGACATAGGGTTCCCCCTAGTTTTGTAGCCAGCTAGGGTAAAGCAGACGGCTGCAGCCTGCAGACCACAGCTGGCAACCTCACCTTGGCTGGTAATCCAAAACTGAGGGCACCCCACGCTGTTATTTTAAATTAAATAAATAATTAAAAAAAAAAACCACGTAGGGGTCCCCCAAAATTGGATCACCAGCCAAGGTAAAGCAGACAGCTGGGGCCTGATATTCTCAGACTAGGGAGGTCCATGGTTATTGGAATCTCCCCAGCCTAAAAATAGCAGGCCGCAGCCGCCCCAGAAGTGGCGCATCCATTAGATGCGCCAATCCTGGTGCTTCGCCCCAGCTCATCCCGCGCCCTGGTGCGGTGGCAAACGGGGTAATATTTGGGGTTAATACCAGATGTGTAATGTCACCTGGCATCAAGCCCTGGGGTTGGTGAGGTCAGGCGTCTATCAGATACCCGACATCACCAACCCAGTCAGTAATAAAAAAAAATACACGACAAACACATTTTTATTTGAAAAAACACTCCCCAAAACATTCCCTCTTTAACCAATTTATTAGATTGAAAAACAAATCCAGGTCTGGTGTAATCCAAGGGGTTGCCATGACGATCCACACTGTCCCAGTCAATGAAGAGCAGGATGTTCCCCATTGGCTGGGAGAGCAGTGCAGTGACCTGAGCTAACATCAATGGGTCAGCCCAGGTCACTGCAGGGGATGACAAGTGCTGCTGTCAGCGAGGTACATTACCTGCGCTGATCTCCAGCACACTGACAGCCCCTGTCACTGAGGTCAATGACCGGCGCCTTCACATCAAGTATCGCGAGAGGTCCGTGACGTCACCGCCAGTGTCAGTCTCGGGTCGGAAGCGAGAGGTGATGTGACAAGCGGCGGCCATGGAGGACAGTGACAGCGCTGAGGTCGGGATGGCGGGACTTCATCACCGCAGGTAAGCCGAGCGAGCGAGCGAGCGAGCGAGCGGGCGGGCGGGCGGGCGGGCGGGCGGGGGGGGGGGGGGATGTGTGTGTGTGTGTGTGTGTGTGTGTGTATGTATGTGTACATGCCGCGGGCAGGAGGGGGCGGAGCGAGCTGAGCGGGAAAGTGTGGGCTTCCTGCACGTAACTAAGATAAACATCGGGTTACTAACCAAAGCGCTTTGCTTGGATACCCGATGTTTATCTTGGTTACCAGCTTGTGGCAGGCTGCCAGCGATGGCTCCTGCTCACTGTAGCTGTAAAAAGCCCTGCTTTTTGCTGCTAGAACCGTTCTCGAACGTATCTAGAACTATCGAGCTTTTAGCAAAAAGCTCGAGTTCTAGTTCGATCTCGAACAGCCCAAAAATCACTCGAGCCGCGAACTGGAGAACCACGAACCACGAACCGCGCTCAACTCTACTGAAGACAGGTTCCGAGAGAACGCTGGCTGCAGGACACGACAAGATCCCCAAGGCGTGCGTGGCGAGCTCAGGCAATTTATCCAGATTGGAAGCCTAAAATGAGCAGGGCTCAAGTTGCACAATAATGGAATCGATGTTTCCTTGCATATACTCATATATCTGTGTGTCCTCCTCTTTTTCCTTGTCCAGCTCTTTTGTTTTCGCATGAGTATATGTCCTTGTCACTTTCCCATGTGTTGTGAGTTGTTTGTCACCTTTTGGACACCTTTGAGGGTGTTTTCTAGGTGTTTTTCTGTGTTTGTGATTGCCTGCCATTGTTTCCTATGCAGTTCGAGTTCGGTTCGTCGAACGTTCGACGAGCCGAACTTGAACGGGACCTCCGTTCGGCGAACCGACCTCGAGCCGAACCGGGACCGGTTCGCTCATCTCTATTAGTAACAAAGACACCAATATGTGGTACTAAGGCATAGGCAAAAGTCAGGAAGGGTAACAAACAAGACACAATATCAACGTGAGATGAACTAGCTGGGGCAATGACAAACAGCAGGAAAAAGACCTCTTATTCAGGTATGAGGGTAGGTTCTTTAAAAGGAATCTGTCAGCAGGTTTTGGCTAACTAAGCTATGTGCGCACAGTGCGTTTTTCGCGGCGTTTTTGCGTGTTTTTCGGGTGCGTTTTTGGCCTCAAAACTGCAGGACTTTGCTTCCCCAGCAAAGTCTATGAGTTTTCATTTTTGCTGTCCGCACACATCTGTTTTTTTTCAGCTGCGTTTTTGTGGTGCCACAAAAATGCAGCAT
Source organism: Anomaloglossus baeobatrachus (assembly GCF_048569485.1). Classification (NCBI taxonomy): domain Eukaryota; kingdom Metazoa; phylum Chordata; class Amphibia; order Anura; family Aromobatidae; genus Anomaloglossus; species Anomaloglossus baeobatrachus. Next base: position 786,285,792 of record NC_134353.1, read on the forward strand.
GTCAATTATTCCCGCGTTTTTCACTGCGCTTTTCATCCATTGAGATCAATGGGATGTTGAAATACGCAATGAGAAACGCAAATAGCTGCGTTTTGGTGCGTTTTGGTGCGTTTCTAAGACCAAAAACGCAGCTATAAACGCAGGAGGTGGGTAGTAAAGTGACGTGTACAGGAAGAGGATTCCTTCTGTCAGTATACACAGAAGCGTGAATCCTCCCGGTACCGTCACCGTCGCTTCCACCTCCCGTCCTGTGCATGTATGCTGCCGTGCGGCGCCATGTCTGGGCGGGAGGTGGAAGCGGCTGCGAAAACAAAAGTTAACAGTAGAAAAAAAAAAAGTTATACTCACCTGTCTGCAGACTCCCGGTGCCATGCCCGCTCCCATCTCCTCTCACGGTATCGCCACCCCCGCTCCGGCTGTGTGCAGACGGCCGGGAAACCTCCGATGGATGCAGGACCTGGCGATGGATCACCTGATGCAGTCACCTGACGCATCAGGTGATCGTAAGTATCGCGGTGATGCGGGCGCCCGGCCGGTATCAGCGGATGCGTCAGGAGACTTCATCCCTGATTACCGGCAGCTGCTGCAGCGATCGGACGGGATCAGACTCCCGCCCCATCGCTGCAGGAGCTGCCGGTAATCAGCACATAAGTGAGTATTATTTTTTTTATTTTTTTTTTGCACCGATGCATCAGCTGATTGTATAATCGGCTTTTATACAATCAGCTGATGTGTGATGTGCTTCAGCCCCTAGAACCTGACACATCATCTGATCGCTTTGCCTTCCAGCAAACCGATCAGATGATATTGGATCCAGATTGGACTGCGCGGGACCCTGACCCAGGATTACTGCGGAGGGGGGGTTCTTTATTTCAATAAAGATGGAGTCACTAATTGTGTTGTGTTTTATTTCTAATAAAAATATTTTTCTGTGTTGTGTTTTTTTTTATCTTTACTAGAAATTCATGGTGGCCATGTCTAATATTGGCGTGACACCATGAATTTTGGGCTTAGGGCCAGCTATACAGCTAGCCCTAACCCCATTATTACCCGGCGAGCCACCCGGCATCAGAGCAGCTGGAAGAGTTGGATACAGCGCCAGAAGATGGCGCTTCTATGAAAGCACCATTTTCTGGGGTGGCTGCGGGACTGCAATTCACAGCGGGGGTGCCCAGAAAGCATGGGCACCCTGCACTGTGGATTCCAATCCCCAGCTGCCTAGTTGTAGCCGGCTGGACTCAAAAATTGGGCGAAGCTCACGTCATTTTTTTTTAAATTATTTCATGAAATTCATGAAATAATTTAAAAAAAAGGGCTTCCCTATATTTTTGGTTCACAGCCGGGTACAAATAGGCAGCTGGGGGTTGGGGGCAGCCCGTACCTGCCTGCTGTACCCGGCTAGCATACAAAAATATGGCGAAGCCCACATCATTTTTTTTGTTTGGGGGGGGCAAAGAAATCCTGCATACAGTCCTGGAAGGAGGATGCTGAGCCTTGTAGTTCGACAGCTGCTGTCTGCTCTCCTGCATACACTATTGGATGGAGGATGCTGAGCCTTGTAGGTCTGCTGCCCCTGACTCTCCCTCAAGCATACAGTCCTGGATAGAGCATGCTGAGCCTTGTAGTTCTGCAGCTGCTGTCTGCTCTCCTGCATACACTATTGGATGGAGTATGCTGAGCCTTGTAGTTCTGCAGCTGTCTGCTCTTCTGCATACACTAGTGGAGAATGAAGAACACATTGAAGAAGGAAATTACATCAGACCTTTTTTTTTTGTTCACTGATAAAAAACGCATAAGGACGCAGTGAGCAAAAACGCAGCAAAACGCAGCAAAAAAACGCACCAAATCGCGGCAAAACGCGTGCGTTTTTGCCGCGTTTTTTCTACGCAGGTGCGTGTTTGTGTGTTTTTAGCGGTCAAAAACGCACAAAAACGCAGTGTCAAAAAAACGCAGTGTGCGCACATAGCCCTAATCTATAGACATCAGGAGATCGAAGCTGTCACAAAGAGTTCAAGAAAGTGTCATTTGTGCTGTTTACTTATAGTGAAGAATTTATCACCTGATATTATTATTGCCCAGACTACACTAATCAGACCACTCCTCCACTTCCTCTGATTAGTACCTTATGAAGGATATATACAACTATAGGGCATGGAACCTTTTTTATGCCAAGGGTCAATTGAAAATTTCTACCAACCTTCGGGAGCTGTACAAAATTATCAATGTGGAAATGACCCTGCTATATTTGGTCAAACAATTAATTAACTCACCCCTATTGTGGTAGCCAGAGCTGCTTCTCTTTGGTGCGGCTGTGATGTTTGGTGATACTAATCATGTTTCTTGTCACAACTGCTTTTTCACATTTGTCTTGGTCTGGAGCGCAGTCAACGCTTTGTGATAATAAGATTGGTAAACCATATACATCACATGAGACGCTGGAGGCACATACATCACATAGTTGATGCTGGGACTGCTGGATAGTGTGTCCATCCATATCCTGTCCACCGCCATTAACTTGAGAACGGCGGCAGCTATAGGCATAGAAGTGGTGTCTAGGTATAGTAAAGTATCCATGCCCTACGCAATGAAACCACCTATAGCGCCACCTGGCGGAAAACAACAGAGTTAGCATTTGTAGCTCGAAAACGAAACGAGATAGAGAAAAATGTGAATTACAAAGTTGTAGGGCATCATCAATTCAATACAAATTGACACCTTGGATTCAGAAAGGCTATGATTAGAACGTGCAAAACTCACAATGCTGCGGGCGTGAAGCGATACTTCATGGAGATCTTCCTACAAGTCATTGGGTATGGTGGCTGCGTGGAGTGGCCTCCACGGTCACCTGATCTCACCCCATTGGACTTCTTCTTGTGAAGTCACATCAAACAGCAGGTGTATGCGACCCCTCCACCAACATAGCAGGACCTACGACGACGTATTACAGATGCTTGTGCAAACGTGTCACCTACCATATTGCACAACATGTGCAGCAAGATACAGTATGCTGTCCAGATGTGCATTGCAGCTGACGGTGGCCACTTTTAGCATCAAAGTAAAATGAGCGCCATATGCGTGACCAGCATTCAATGTTTTTGGGGGGGGGGTCATGGGTTTCATATAATAGCATTTCTGAATGCAAGGTGTCAAAATTCATATTGAATTGATGATGCCCTTCAATTTTTTAATTCCCTTTTTCTCTATTTCGTTCCGTTTTCAAGATAAAAATGCTAACTCCGTAGTTTTCAACCAGGTGGCGCTATAGGTGGTTTCATTGCGTAGCGCATGGCTAGTTTACTATACCTACACACCACTTCTATGCCTATAGCTGCTGCCATTCTCAAGCTAATGGCGATGGACAGGATATGGGTGGACACACTGTATACATCACAGGAGACACTGGGGTTACATACATCACTGGAGGGGTTGGGGGCATATACATCACATAGGAAATGCTGGGACTGCTTTATGTACATCACATAGACGCTGGGACTGCTGTATATACATCACATAGAAGACGTTGGTGTACCGCCCCGCGCTCGGCTGCAGCCGAGCCACTCTGATCCGGGCTGGGTAGTTCGAGCACCTCCGGACCCGGGGTCACTTCGCTCTGAAAGGGGATGCTGGCGCTTTTGGTGGGGGTTAGGTATGTGCACGATTGGAGCCGCGCTTGAGTTCGTGATGCCACCCACGGGATGTGGTGAAGGTAGACACCACCGCTGCAGTTACGGGGCACCTGGGGGAGATGTTATATAGCAAGTTTTTAACCCCTCCATGGGCAGGGATGGTGGCCCCGGGGCCCGTTGGGGGTAGCTGGGCGGTGCAGGGCGATGCGCGGCCGGATGGCACTGTTGTACTCACTGTTATTGACACACACAAGTCTCTGGTAAACCAAGTTAATGGTGGTTGGTGCCTGCAGCTGGCTGCATCTGGTCCCCCAACCGGTTCGGTGGTCTTGGCCTTTCTTCTGCACCATGTTGTGTATTTGGGCTGCCTGTGCTTCAGCAACGGGAGTCCGCTCCCCGGCTTTGTGGATGCCGGGAGAGCCCTTTTGCCCGCAGATGCTGGCCCGTGGATCTCTCTGCCTGTGCTGTGGCTATCCCCCTCGTTGGGCTGTTGTCTTCAGTCGGGACTTGGGTGGGGAAAGACCTATAGTCCAGACCGCAATCAGTTAATTAACTCAGTCCAGTGGATTCTGGACCTCGTTTCAGGGTCTGAGTACCCCCCTGTGTGCTCCGGTTTCCGAGTCGGTTCCCCGGGTCGGTACCGGCGGGCCACTACCCTGTCCCAGTCCACCACGGTTCCACCGAGCCATCTTCCCGCCTCCTGCAGGCTAAGGCCACAGTTTGCCTCCTAGCCCAAGGTGCCCGGGCTCCAACCCCGGCACCTGTCAGACTCCTCTCTCTACTCACTGACTGACTTGCCAGACTAGACTGACCGTTTTTCCTGCCTCAGGCCCTCTGAACTCCTCGGTGGGCGTGACCAACCACCTGGCTCTGCCCCCTGGTGTGTCCATCAAGCACTGAGAGAGGTGACTAGGGTTTTAATGGTTGGCTGATGACACCTTTTTGGGGGACAGGTGTAGTGCGGGGGGTCTATCTGTGACTACCTGGCTAGTCCAGGGCATCACACTGGGACTGCTGTATATTAGTGTAATGGAAGGAAAAAGGGTTTGGGACTCAGCACCAATGCAGTAATATAAAACTTGGAACTTTATTAGAAAATCTAAAACGAAGGTACACAGGTCATCTAAAAAATCGCCATGCGATTTGCCTAGCGGCTTTACGCATTTCGGACAAACAGGGGAAATTAAAAGCAGTCCTTAGTCATAAGGGCTTATGACTAAGGACTGCTTTTAATTTCCCCTGTTTGTCCGAAACGCGTAAAGCCGCTAGGCAAATCGCATGGTGATTTTTTGGATGACCTGTGTACCTTCGTTTTAGATTTTCTAATAAAGTTCCAAGTTTTATATTACTGCATTGGTGCTGAGTCCCAAACCCTTTTTCCTTCCATATCTACTCTGAATCACGGACCAGCCTGTCCGGGGGACTGCGGGCATCCATCCTTGCCTTAGAGACTTCATATGGGTGAGCTGAAACCTTCATTATTTTCCCCATATTAGTGTAATGACATGACAAAAAAATTTTTTTTATTAAACCATGTGCAATCGAGGAACTTTTACGGGTAATTTAAGAATAAGTATTGCTTTTTTTGTTTTTTAAAAAAAGTTCCCCCTTTCATTCAAATGAATTTTCCCCCAAAAAAAGGACATGCAATTTTGCATTATTGAAATGATAATAGTAATAACCAAGCAACTTTTATTATTCGTTTTTTAACAAATACGGTATAAAACAGTTAATTATAAGTACAATATGTACAAAAGAAGTGTTTAAAAAAAATTTTCCTATGAATTTTAGATTCAAAAATTAAATTTTTTTCAATTTCGCATGTAGTTCTTCCAGCAGTTTTACAGCACGTTCAGCATTTTGGTTAGATCTGGGAATGTCAATTATTGACTCCTCGACCAACCAGTGCTCCTTCAAACACTTAATTGCTTTCTTGCACTTTGTCTTGGTGAGTGAGGTTAACAGTTCATTGAAGGACGCTTCGTTGTAATGTTGCGACTGGAACCAGGCATTTGCCCATTCATAGTAGATGAAGTTTCATGCTATACCGAGGACGCAGCGCCACTCTGGTATCAGAAAAAATGCTATAACAGCATATACAGCTCGCGAGTTCCATCTTGCCATGTGCAGGTTTGGGAGTTTCTTCCAACTGATTCGAGGCCAACGTGATGTGTTTTGTAATGACGATATGCCTGACATAGTTCATATAAGAACTTGAAATCATCTCGCCATCCAGGATTCTCGCCTGTGTTGACATCATCTGTTGCAACTTGGTGGTAATCAATCTGAAGTGAGGCATAGTTTTCTGTTAATTTGTCAATGAAGAAATAATTGAGTTCTGGTTTCTTCGTTGACTCTGGAATAAGGAAATTCATGACGTGCTTCAGTAGGAGGTCGAGTACATGGTGTTGACAGCCAATGTATTGTGGCTTCTGAAAGCCCTTTCTCAAGACATCATCCTGTATCAGCATTACAATCCTGTTCAAACGACCAGTATTTACTGCTGCCGTGTCGCAGATTATCATGCAAATATTTTCCCAAGCGTCGTATTCATCAATTAGCTGATGTAGTTCCTTGTGAATAGCCGTGGCAGAACCATTCTCACATTTCAGAATACCGAGTTTGATTTCGGTTGTGGTATTTTTCAGCAGAACTACTTGATACTCTTCCCCTTGGATTCTTTTACCATCAAAGTGGAGACAATAGGGATCTTTGCTTTGAAGTTTTTCAAAAAGTTTGGTTTTCATTTTCTGTCCTTCTGAGATTATTCGTCTCCAGACACCCGACTGACTTGGAACCGGTACATCATGACCTAGTTCAGCAATGGTTGCAAGCACTTTATTTGCTTTATGTGTAGAAATGTTGTTTTTCAGTACCAGTAAACTCACTGTTGTAGTGCTTGCTCTTTTGTATTTCGGTGTGCGCTCAGGAGAAGATGACGCGGAAGAAGAGGTTGGCTTTTGAGTCTTGGGTAAAGATTCAGAGAAAGTATGTGTGGGTTGCGATTGCGAAGTGCTGGCTTGAGCTTGAAATATTGATAGTTTGTGTTAAAATTAATAAAAACATTTAAAAGAAATCTTGATAGTCGGATTCGTTTTCTTGGATGAATTGATTAAAAAGGAGCTTGTTTGAGCGTCGAATAACCAACCTTGCCTCCACTCTCAACTTGCCTCAGGTAGAGCTCTTTATCCTCCGAGTTTTTCCATTCTCCATTAATGTTGGTGACATCAAATAACTGAGAAAGTGTTGCAGTGAATTTATCAGAAGGTTTCTTTTTGTTTTTGTCATTTAGATCAATCAGACAATTGAGTTTCTTTCTGATGAGTGCACTGGATAAAAGTGGGAAGTCTAGAGTTTCACTCCAGAGCAATTCTATATCCATTATCATATTTTTTATTCGATCCAGTCGCCGTTTCTCGCTGTTGAACAGAAAACTGAAGTTTCCAAGAATTTGGCAGTTTGTTGGCATCCGCGTGAGATTGGAGAGCTTTTCAACATATGGAATACTTGGATTTAAAAAAAATCGTTTTTTTGAAAATTTTGAAATGAAAAAGAGGGGGAACTTTTTTGAATATTTTACAAATTTGATGATACTAATGTCATTTAAATGCAATTGTTCCTCGAATGTAAGGGGTTTCATTTTCATTTTGCAAAATTTTTAAAATAGTCATCACACTACTGTATATACATCACAGCAGACACTGGGGGCACATATAACTGCACATATATCCTTGTTTTAATTGTTGGAATAAATAGGAATTTTTTTACTTTGATGCTGGATTTTTTCTTCCCCTTCCTAGGATTGAATTTGTACCTGTGGATGCCAAACCATTGGATCCAAGTACTGGACTAGGAGCTCATGAGCAACACATGGAGTGGTGAGCGGAACAATTAATTTATTACCTTTTCTTACAGAATGTATGTGACCCTGTTGATTGTCAGACAGTAGTATATTTTGGAGACTCATCACCCTGTGTGTTTGAAGAGAGGTGTCAGTGTGTTGTGTAGCCGTAATGTGTGGATTCTATCGAGGTGTGATTAATGCTCACTTGATAGCGTATAACAGAGGTTGAATGCTGGATTGAGTGAGGGGAAATAAATTAATGGAGATATCAGGGGTCCTAATTGAAGAAGAGGATGTTCACACTGCTGTCTTTTGATCTAATACTGAGTATACTAGGGATGCTGAGGTAAGAAGAGACTTTCACACTGCTGGCCAACCTGCTTTTTACCAATCCAATACTAAAGATATCAGAGGTGCTCAAGTAAGAAGAGGATGTTCACACTGCTGTCTTTTGATCTAATACTGAGTATACTAGGGATGCTGAGGTAAGAAGAGACTCTCACACTGCTGTCCAACCTGCTTTTTACCAATCCAATACTAAAGATATCAGAGGTGCTCAAGTAAGAAGCGGATGCTCATACTGTTGTCTACCATGTCTTTCTAATGTAATATCGGAGAAACCAGGAGAGTTGAGGTAAGAAGAGGTTGTTCCTAATGTGGTCCACCCTGTCTTCCCGATCTAATATCAGAGATACTGAGGGTATTGAGGTAAAAAGAAGCCGCTCACACTGATGTCCACCTTGTTGTTCTAATAGAAAACTGGAGATACCAGGGATGCTGAGTTAAGAAAAGAACACACACTCCTGTAAAACATGTCTTTCTGATCCAAAACTAGAGAGGTAAGATGAGGCTGCTCACACTGTTGTCCACCTCTTCTTTCTTAACGACAGTATGTTGTATAGATACTTGTATCTTCAGGTCACATGCTCTTGTCCTCACAGTCTAGGTCTGGTTTCTGTCAGTGTAACAAGGCAGCAACCTTTTTAATTCTATGTTGATTACCTCCCTAGACAAAACTATTGTGATTTTCTAATTAAATGTATTTCAAAATGTATTTTTTGCAGTTCTGAAATAACTACTTTAAGGAGCCTTGTGGGAATGGATATTGCCTGCAGTCAGAAGCTATTTGGATGGTATTTAAAAAGCCAGGAGCAAATGGTGCAATGCTCTGAGGGAGCAGTATGAAGAAGGATGCCGGCCAACAGGACAGGTGATATGGCGGCTTGTTACAGGGATGAAGGGATGTGAGGCTATTTTCTATGTTTTACAGAAACAATTTTTAAGAGGATGTTTCTTATTTAAAAGTATAATGTATACTCTGGATGCTTAGGAAACGTGTGGGCTTGTGTTACAGTAATAAGAGAGTTTTGTGATGAATTGCATTTATTAATATTCATAGAAGAATCCACACTGCTTCGTTTATTGCAGTAAATGAAATACATTGTAATACATGCATATCAATATAACAGGAATTTCGTCAGCCGAGTGATAATGAAAATTGCAGCAAAGATCCACAGCAATACTCTAGGCAATAGATGAAGTATGAAAATTAAACAGAAAATTAGGTACTGACAGACTTTAATCTAGAAAAACTACAAAAGAAATGATCAGTCAATAATTCTATGTACTATATCTCTGATTCATCAAGACTGGCATTTGCATGCAAGAGCCCACCTAATGAATTTGGAGCATCTCTCTGTTGGCATGTGGGACTGCAATAAATGTTAAAGGATGAATATTTCTGTCCGAATTTATACCACTTTTGTGGCATATGAATTATGATGAATTTGTTAGCAGCGCTTGGCTATGTAACCTTCCAATGAAACTCTGCCCATTTTTCAAAAAGTTGGCAGAAATGGCTGTGACTGGTGTTAAAATAACACGTCAGAGTCTTTTCATTACTGAATTCTTGCAAAACTGTTTGATAAATCGGGGTATATATTCTGTGACTGTGTACTATAGTAGTATTCTGTGTATTTGAAACTACCATACAAAACCACTTAGATTCTATATACTGTGTTTTTCTCAACTTAGGACACCTATCATGCCATATACAAATTATGTGCTGTCCCATCTCTGTGATATTCAATCAGTGGAAAAACTTAATAAAGAGGAGTCATTAGACCCCTGTTTTCTCAATAAGTGACGATCCAAGAGTTAAGAAAAGCACCAATAGTATATTCTGTTGGCCAAAAATGCATAAACCCATTCTTAACCACTATGTTTCCCCAAGTAAAAAAAGAATAATAATAGCAATTCTCTCGTCCGGCACTAGTGCCTTCCTAGCAATGTTGGCGGCTGCTCTTCTGGGGGTCATAATCCCTGCGGCTAATCAGCGGCCGAGTCACTATTCTCTCCTTAGAATGTAACTGACATCCAAAGGAAGTGAGAGCTGAGACTGCTATCTAATTTCTTAGGATTTCTGATTTTTCTGAAGAAGGAGAGTTTGAAATGGACACTAATTGGCCTCAGGGATTGCATGACATAATGTCATATGAGCCCCGGGAGAACAGGCACCATCTTCTCTGGAACCAAGAGATGTGCAGACTTAATTTTTCTAAAGCTGTTTAAAATAATTACAGCTGAGCTCTGATTGGTTGCTGTAGAAATACACCATGTGCAGGATTATTAGGCAAGTTGTATTTTAGAGGATTTTTTTCATTATTGATCAACAACTATGTTCTCAATCAACCCAAAAGACTCATAAATATCAAAGCTTAATAGTTTTGGAAGTTGGAATATTTTTTTCTTTTAGATTTGGGATGATATCTGTTTGTGCAGGTAACTATTACTGTGCAGAAGTATTGAGCAACTTAATAAAAATCAAATATATTCCCATGTCACTTGTTTATTTTCACCAGGTAAACCAATATAATTGCACAACATTTTGAAATAAACATTTCTGACATGCAAAAGCAAAACCCCAAAAAATTAGTGACCAATATAGCCACCTTTCTTTATGATGACACTCAACAGCCTACCATCCATAGATTCTGTCAGTTGCTTGATCTGTTTACGATCAAGATTGCAGCAGCCACCACAATCTCCCAGACACTGTTCCGAGAGGTGTACTGTGTTCCCTCCCTGTAGATCTTACATTTTATGAGGGACCAAAGGTTCTCTATGTGGTTCAGATCAGGTGAACAAGGGGGCCATGTCATTATTTTTTCATCTTTTAGACCTTTACTGGCCAGCCACGCTGTGGAGTAGTTGGATGCATGTGATGGAGCATTGTCCTGCAGGAAAATCATGTTTTTCTTGAACGATACCGACGTCTTCCTGTGCCACTGCTTGAAGAAGTTATCTTCCAGAAACTGGCAGTAGGTCTGGGAGTTTAGCTTCACTCCATCCTCAACTCGAAAAGGTCCCACAAGTTCATCTTTGATCATACCAGCCCATACTAGTACCCGACCTCCACCTTGCTGGCGTCTGAGTCGGTGTGGAGCTCTCTGCCCTTTACTGATCAGCCTCTGGCCCATCAAGAGTCACTCTCATTTCATCAATCCATAAAACCTTTGAAAAATCAGTATTAAGATATTTCTTGGCCCAGTCTTGACGTTTTATCTTATGTTTCTTGTTCAAAGGTGGTCGTTTTTCAGCCTTCCTTACCTTGGCCATGGTCCCTGAATATGGCACACCATGTGCTTTTTGATACTCCAGTAACGTTGCAACTCTGAAATATGGCCAAACTGGAGGCAAATGGCATCTTGGCAGCTTCACGCTTGATTTTCCTCAATTCATGGGCAGTTATTTTGTGCCTTTTTGCCCAACATGCTTCTTGCGACCCTGTTGGCTGTTTGCCATGAAACGCTTGATTGTTCGGTGATCACGCTTCAAAAGTTTGGCAATTTCAAGACTGCTGCATCCCTCTGCAAGACATCTCACAATTTTGGACTTTTCAGAGCCCGTCAAATCTCTCTTCTGACCCATTTTGCCAAATGAAAGGAAGTTGCCTAATAATTAAGCACACCTTATATAGGGTGTTGATGTCATTACACCACACCCCTCCTCATTACAGAGATGCACATTACCTGATTTACTTAATTGGTAGTTGGCTCTCAAGCCTATACAGCTTGGAGTAAGACAACATGTATAAAAAGTATTATGTTATCAAAATACTCATTTGCCTAATAATTCTGCACACAGTGTAAAGTTTTACTTTTAGACAGTGTAAAGGCCCAGCTGTAGTAATACTCTTTTTATAAAAGTGGCATCTATTATAAGAAATATGGACAAAAAAATCTGACGACACTCCCAAATGCTATCTAAACACGTCAAGGCATATCTCGTATACTGGGAACCTACACTGAACTGAAGCCTCTCTCTGGATAACAAACTTCCATGTGTATGGGCAAGTAGGAATCTGCTACTGTAAAATAAATCACCTGTGGCTAATTTTGTCTATATTTTGGAGTCATATCCTCTAACTATGCACCTCTCCTCCATTAGCCACATGTGATTTTATTTTCTAGCAGCAGGTATCTACTTGCCCGTACACATGGATGTTTGTAACCCAGAGAGAAGATTCAGTTCAGTGTAGGTTCCCAGTATACGAGATATGCCTTGACGTGGCTACTGGGCAGATATAGAAATGGCCATTTTTGTATGCTAAATATCTCAATTTTTCCTAGATTTCCTTAAGCAGTAATGCATATCTGTATTCTTGCTTTCATTGTTTGCATGCTTTAGCATTTCAGAGTGCAACTGTCTCTTTTTGTTATTATAAGAATTATGGATATAAATATTCAAGCTTTTAATGAGAAAAAACATTGGTCTTTTAATGCCTAGTACTTCTGTGCAGCCTTGACAATGTCTGTGCTGCTCAACTGCATGATAGAGAGGAGGAAAGGTGTCCATCCTCAAAGAAATGTGGGCACAATGCCCCTGTTAACACTTAAGTGAGGATGGTACAATCACAAATGTGTTATCTCACTGCACAATAAGGAGAGGATACACGATATAGAAGACTAGCAGGTGTCTGCTGAGCATGTGTGGCCAGTCATGAAAGAACTATAGTTCATACATTTCCATGGGCAGCTAGGTGTACAAAAGCAACTGATAAGCAGGACTTCATGAGGTGATATCCATAGCAGCATTCATTTTTAGAAATCACTTGTATTTGACAACTTATTGTTAGGATTATTTATTTTTTCTTGCCCTGCATAAATACAACATATCACACAACACTTTACATATATTGTCATCACTATCCCCGCTAGGGATCACAATCAAAATTCCCTGTCAGTATGTCTTTGTAGTGTGGGAGGGAACCGGAGAAGGAAACCCACGTAAACAAGGGAGGAACTTACCAGCTTGCAACTGTTGGGCTTTATGGAATTTGAACCCAGGACCTAGGCGCTGCAAGGTAATGTAACAATTCTAACCACTGAGCCACTTTTCTGTGATTGATTGTCACACATATTTTTACAAACATAGCCGACGGTCATGACGGTGTCAGGTTCTGTTCAAATTACAGATTCTGACACTCCGCCTGACAACGTCTCTGGTGTCTGTGATCAATGCAGACAAACTCGGACTTCGACCTGCACAGTGGTAGTTCATAGACAGGCTATCAAGAGTTAATCTCTGCTAGTCTGCTTGTTAGGCCCCATACAGATGCTGTGTTTTTGCCACATTTTTGGGTGCAGTTTGTGGCACAAAACTGCATGTATTTCCTTCCCCAGCAAAGTCTATGAGTTTCAGTTTTGCTATGCACATGTTGCGTTTTTCATGGCTGCAGTTTTGTGGTGACCACACAACTGAAGTATGTCAGTTCTTTTTGTGTTTTTTTCCTGGTGATGTGCAGGCTCACAGATACCGGGGGTCCATGCGTCTAACAGGGTTTTAAAAAAAAAAACCAAAACAGTTCCATCCCGGGATTGATCATGGCACATGACCGCCCGCTGTGGACTTCAGGCAAAGACTGAGCAGCGATCAACGGTGACGTCACTCAGGTTAGCCGCAGATGAAGGTTCCCACGTCCCTCCACCTGTGACCACAGGTAACCTGACCCTATGGGACCTCAACTCAAGTGAGATCACTGAAGTCACCTGAGCTAAAGTTACCTGTGGTCACAGGTGTAGCCTTAGAATACCAGCCCTCGGCTGTCAGGCTTTATCTTGGCTGGGTATCAAAATTAAAGGGGAACACACACTGTTTTTTTTATTATTTATTTAAATATTTTAAAAAGGCATGCGGTTCCTCTTTGATGCATAGCCTAAATAAGCACATCGCTGGGGGCTGCAGCCTGTAGCCACATGCTTTATCTGTGCTGGATATCATAAAATTGGGAGATCTTATGCCAATTTTTTAAAATGTATTTATATTTACTGTACAATAGAGACCAGCAGACCGCATCTGTGATTGGACGCGTCAGACACGCTGTAACTCAGCATGGGGGCACGTCTGACTGCAACCAATCACAGACACCACTGGGTCGGGAAAGCAGTGCATATGCATGAAGGATAATGTGCAGCCCCAGAAGCAGAATGGGCGGCCGTGGGAGCGATTATTACAGCCGCATCGGAGATTCGGTAAGTATAACGTGCTTTCTTTGTTTTTTCTTAAACAAGTGCCGAATCTGGATCAATACCCGGAATCCCCTAAGAAATCTGGGCCTGGGCCTGACACTTAAATACTTTCGAACCTGCGAGTGTCGGACCCATCACTATTTTCCACCCATTTAGTTAAAAAAAAATGCATTTTCGAAAATGCATGGAAAATGCATGTGTTTTTGGAAGCGTTTTTGGGCCACAGGCTGTATTTTTGTTGCCATAGAGTGCAATTTTGTGGTGAACACAAAACTGGAGCTTGTGGACATACCATTAGTCTCCTTTGATCGCATGTTGTGTGGAAGCCAATCACATCTGCTCCTCTCCTATATCTTTCCACCTACTCCAGCTATAGTTTATCTTAGGTGGTTTGGTGGGGTGCAGTGATCCAGACTATCTGGTGGTTGTTATACTTGTTGCTGAGTGTGGTTGTGGAGTTAAACCTTGTTGAAATTTTGTTGTTACCTTCCTTCTCTTGCTTTACTCCTGATTTTCTCATGGTCTATTCCTGTGTGTACGTAAGTGTGTCAAAGTTTTGGTTTTCCCTTGTTGGTCTTTATCTGTGTTTCCATCTCTCCTGCACATTCCTTCCCTGTTGAGAGAGAGGGTATCAGAGTAGTACTGGTCAGGAGCATAGCCTAACAGACTCAGTCATCTCCACCATCAGAAGTAACTCTGAGGTTAGGGATAGCCTAGGGTCCCCTAGCATGAAGGATAGCAAAAAAAAAATAAAAAATATTAAGGTTGATGGTCTGAATTCTTAGCAGGATGAGATCATTTTCAGTGATTAATATTTTTTTCTCTGTACAACTTTTTCATAACCTTTGACTCCATTTTTTTATGTTCGTATAATGAAAAAACTATATTTCTGGAGTGTTTATTTTTTATGGTTTTCATCTAATGGGTTTTGGTAGTTGTATAGCTTGGTTTGCTCAGGATATGGTGATACCAAATGTGTACTTTTTTATTTATTTTTTTCGCAAAACATCATTTTTAATGTCAAAATATTTTTCTGTTATTATCTCATACCTTTTTTTTCTTTTTAATGTTTTGCTAATTTTTTTGTCCCACAATTG
The DNA here is from genome assembly GCF_048569485.1 of Anomaloglossus baeobatrachus. Lineage (NCBI taxonomy): Eukaryota > Metazoa > Chordata > Amphibia > Anura > Aromobatidae > Anomaloglossus > Anomaloglossus baeobatrachus. The sequence goes on from NC_134353.1 coordinate 786,300,889, forward strand.
GCCCTATACAGTAATATAGTCCCCTACAGTAATTATGGCCCCCATTTAATAATGTAAGTCCCCCATCCTGTAATTATATCCTCTGCCCTGGACCTTGTTTGGTAATAATATCTCCTGTACTGATCAATATCATGTAATAATATTCCCCATCTGTAGTAATGTCCTTTGTCCTGGCCTCCAAGCTATGTCATGTCTGCCATCTTGTAATAATGTCCTTCTTTAAGGTAACTATCCTGTAATACCACCCCCATCATGTAATAATGTTCTCTGTCCTGTCCCTTATTCTGTAATATTGGTTCTTGTCCTGGTCCCTATCCTGTAATATTTTCCCCCATCCTGTAGTAAAGTCCTCTGTCCTAGCCTCCATCCTGTAATACTGTCCTAATTATGGCGCCCATCCTGTAATAATCTCCCTTACCCTGTAATATCGTCCAACTTTCTGGCCCCTGTTCTGTAATAATGACCCACATCCTATAATAATGTCCTTTTTTCTGGCCCCCATTTTGTAATAATGTCTTTTTTCTGTAATAATTTCCCTCATACAGCAATAATGTCCCCTATTCTAACTCCTGTCCTGTAATAATGCCCCCTGTCCTTCTTCCGTCCCTGTCCACACTATCTTAACCATTTCTCTTGAAATCAGTTGTCTAGGCTTTTCACAACATTCACTCCATGTGACTGCAGACTTGTAAAGCCTCTCATCTAACGCAGCACGCGCTGTGAGGAATCTCCGATGCTGGTGGTGACAGCAAGCAGTCATGTGACTGCAGTTATATACACCCAGCCACAATATAAACAGATGTGGGTGGCCTCGCTCTGAGAATGCGCACTCGGTTGAGGCACTGTCTTAGGAGGTCCTCCTTCTTCACCAGTCGCGCCAACCATAGTGCTTTCAGAAGCACCAGTGCCAAGGGCGGCAGAATGGAAACTCAGGGATTGCATTTAGCTCAAGTGTTTGAGACCTGCTTTAAAGAATACCAAACTATAGCACAATTCATGCAGTTAAAAAAAGTAACAAAAGCCAGAGTACAGAATGTGAACTAACCCTAAGACTTCTGTAAAGCTTTGCAGCTCACAGTTTAGCTAGGAAGGTAAATCTTATACTCTCTTACCATTCATCAGGAAACTTTCAATTTTAGGAGAAAGAATAAAGAGGCTGCACAATTCATAATTCATAGTATAAAGATATTTGGATATTGATATTAAATGAGAAGTCCTTGGCAGAGAATGGTTATATGAAATTTTATGATGGGCTATATTAAAAAGTAAATGGAATCCATAAGATAAAATGACAAAAACAGTGGAACAAAGCTCAAGGGATACAGCATGACAGAACTGACTATCTTTCTTCCTGTTCTGAGCACAAGGCAATACAATAATTCTGAGAAACGAGGTCCCCTTAGTTATGGGGGTGCAGTGTCAGAATATATTGTTTATATGTGGTCAACAGAGTTTTTAATTGTGATACATAAGGTATGTATGAATGAGAACTGGAGGTACAAGTCAATATTCGAGAAAGAAAAAGTTAAAGCATCTGAAGTTTCTTTCTTAAAATCCGAGAAATCATGTAATCAACTTAGCACCTTGAGGGCATCTAAAAAAAATCCATTGAAAATGGATTAGCAGGCCAGTTTCTACTCATGACATCGTCTTCGAAAACAGTTTTCACTAGTAAATTTAACTAGTAAATTGAAGTTGAGGTTTTAGTCATGGGTCTCTTAATCTAAAGCAAAACTGCCTCTATAGTAAAAGCAAGATTTAATTCTACTCCTGAAAATAAGTAAAAAAAAATTAAAGGGATATTCTAGGTCTAGAAACAAAGTTGTCTTTGTATAATGAAAAGTTATACAATTTAAGTCTGCACACAACCCTTACACACCACAATTACAGCAGCCCCATGCAAGAAAAGACTGCGGTCGGTGTTCAACCAAATCTCCTATACTGTGGCTGCCTCAACAGTGAACTTGGCATGCCTTCTGGACTGTGCAAATCACAGGACAGTGATCTGTAGTAAACATATCCACATATTGTACCACTAAAGTTTTTATATCTATTGACTTCTAGGATCAGGTTTCATATTTTTTTTTTTCTTTTTTTCTTTTTACCAGCCATGACCTTGTAAATACTCAAGACACTTTACACAATGACGGGTACAGATTTGCTCATATATAAATTGCTTTGAAGTTAGCAATATAAAACAGATGCATAGGATACATCGTGTTGAGGACAAGAATTGAGTATACAAAAATACTTAATTCAGACATTTCATAGACTCAGGTACATAGTTCAGTAGATGTAAACTAACACACATATCTATGCATGTCTTTGTTCTCTTTTACTCTTTTACTAATACGTTTATATAGGTATATTGCATATTCAGTGTATTCTCCCTTAAAACAATATATATATATATATATATATATATATATATATATATATATATATATCTATATCTCAGCACATGTATTCTCAAAGATGGCTGCCGTATCCTGTTTGCACCCGAGCCAGATGGACAAAAGAAATTCCTGGAGTCTGGACTGTCCAATCAAAGAGAGGATATGCAGATCCTATACGTTATGAAGCCCCGACCTACGATACTTGATTGGACTAAAACTTTTGTTTACACCCATTTTACTTCGTGGTCTAGCTGTCCAAGAATAAAGATTTCAGTTTTGCCTCAGGTTCTGTCGTGTGAGGGAGTTTTATAATTGATTTAATTAATTATTATTCTTTCTCGTTGTGCACACACGATATTTTAATTTGGAACAACGGTCAGATCGAAAAGGGATCACTTGTGTCCCGCATCCCTAACAGTTGGAGGCACTGCTGAGATAACCGTAAGAAAGATTGGCCGAACTTCTCTCTCGGATCGAGGGGATCATTTCCTAGTACCCGGAGGCCGCCGAAACAGAGCTGATCACTCAAAATCGCAGGTAAGTGTCATATATAATGTATATGATAACTACCTGTGATTTCGACTGTCTGTGGCGAGGGGTATGATCTCTGAACTGAGGAAAGGGTTGACGCTATTGACCCTTAGCGGGCCTGAATCTTTCGCCGGTAGTTTAAGAACAAAGAGACGGACCCAGACCCCATAGTGTCATAGGGTACGGCTATTTTGGTTTGGATTGGAACAGAAACTAACGGGTTCGTGCGTTTTTCAGTATTTACAATTGAGTTACTTTTTGAACAGAAGTATGAGAACTAGCGATTCCCCTGTGTTGCAGATGACACATCCACTGTTTATTAAATATTGAATATTAAATATTGAATAGATAATAAACGAGGAGGGAAGGGTTCTGATAACTTAAAGTGGAATTAGCGTATTCCCTTACGTTTTAGATGCGTGTCACTGTTTGCGTTCGATACGCAGACGAGGCGGGAAAGGATTTCATTTTAGTTAAGTTAAAGGTGCTGGAATTAGCATATTCTCCTGCGTATTAGACGCGAGTCACTGTCTGCGAATTACAAATGCGGACGAGGCGAGAAAGAATTCCGTTGGAGCCAGCCGGTCCAATTAGAGCACTGTATACTCTCTGTTCAAAAATAAATGTTTTTTTAGTAGGAGCTGAGAACGCTGTCGCCCTAGTTACAAAAAAAAAAAAAAAAGCAGAAAAATATATAAGAGATTGTAAAAAGTTGTGTAAAATCGTTGGACTACCACTAGATGGCAGGCTGCAACCCATGTACTGAAGTTCAGATTAATCTCCAGTGAGGGTATACTGGAGGACAAAGACCCTATTCACTGTGTGTTGCTGTTTGTAGAATCACTAAATGTCTTTCTCTAGCTGTACCTCATTGTTCTCCTTTTTAGAAGTCATCATATCTGGTGCTAATCAAATCTTTTCTTTGTATGTTGTAATGCAAACCAGTTTACAGGCATTACAAGTAACACCCCCCCTTCCGAGCTGGAATGCACGCTGCCCGCATATCTGTAAAGGGGGGCTAGACAGCTCTCCGGAGGAAAAAAAACAAAAACTGACCCAAGTGTTAAATGTACATGTATTTGTGCTAGGTTTCCTATCTTAAGAGCACGTTTTGATAGTTAGGAGATTTTTTGGGGATTTTTTTAGTCTAGTGAGAATTGAGTGTTCACAAATACATAATTTGTTATTTGGAATCCCTTTTCCTGTATAGGAATCATGCATAAATGTAGGCGTTTATAGAACAGTGGTATATGGCAGAGTGTGTACATGCATAATAAAGTGGACACTCCCCATATACACCCCAGGTTCACTACGTAGTTTCCACCTAGTTTCAGCCACTCCCAGTACACCCAGGGAGTCACAACATGGATGCTACACCCGGAAGTCAGGTGCCTGGAACTTCCTGTGGCAGCCGTCTTGCTACACCCACTGATGGCAGTACACCTCATAAGCCACACCCCTCATAATGGCTCTTTGTTCAAAGCTCTCCACCCATCCCCGGTGGGAGGTGTTCTCTCGTATATATGACTAACACATTTGAATAAGTATAAAACAGTATATTTGTTTACTCAGCTATCCCATAAATGCAAGTCAAAGATAAGTAAGTGAAACTTTTACAGAATTGATGAATAGAAAGATATCTGTTCACATAAAATCAATTGGTATTTTAGAAGTCCTGCAGCATTATATCATAAAATAAAATAGAGGAAGGTAAATATATATCTTTGTATTGTGTTAGTTAATTTAAAACAAAAATTGTAAACGACTTACCCCCACTGATGTCAAAATGTATCAAATCCATTTGTAAAAAGAAATAAGGAAAAATGTATAATGCATCCAATGTAGATGTGGGAAATGGATGTGTTCACTGCTACGTCTTTGTTATAACAAAGGATGAGTTTTTTTTTTCTTCTTCCTCTCTCGCTTTTAAGACATAAGGGTGGAATGTGTCTTTCCCCAATAGTGACATAAGTTTGGTTTAACCCTTAGAGTTCAGGATTTCCCCTTTTTTAGTTTACTGCTTATACCTGAATAGGGAATATTAGATTTCATGGGATGTGCGATTTAATTTTTGTGTCGTTTTGTTTTTTAATGGCGATTTATTTGAACAATATATTTTTATTTTGTGACTATCACCTTTTCTGTTTTTACGATTATTTCTAAACAATTTATATATTTTTGCAGGTTAGTCGCCCAGTCACAGCTGTCATTTAATCACGTCTCAGTTATTTCTATTATGAAAGGTTTTTCTTTTCTTTATGGATACAGTGTTTATCGTAAGGTTTTAAAATTCCCCAGCAATGTATATTGTTGTAAGATAAACGTTGTTTTCAGTGTTTGTTTATTTTAAGTTTTAGTATGTAGCTAATTTATTGCCTGCTGTTTTATTTTTCTTTTAGGGAATACCAGCATAAAAATTCTGAATTTTTTTACATTGGTAAATAAATACTCAATTAAACAAGGGGGGACACGAAGGAAATAATTATATTCTCCAACAGTAGAGGGCGCAGCAGGAATATTATTTAGGTTTTGAAGCTGACCCTTCCCCCGTAGGTTATGTTTATTAGATTACTATGAGGTATATCTGTTAACTGAAATAGGAAAGTCTTGTCTTATATGTTTATTTGTTTATTTATTTAGTATTTTCAGTCATGTGAAGTATAGATGATCACTAACTGTATTATGGTCAGAGTTAAAGTTATAAGAATGATCTAATGTATATTTTTTAGTTTTTGTTTTTATAGATGGAACAAGATGTTGGTCGAATCTGCACTGGATATGCTGCTGTTTACACCACATGAAGTAGTCTAAATTCATACCACTCCCTCCCCTCCTATCGATACAGGAGGCAGTGACGTATTAAAAGCCCTCTCTAGATGGGTAGAACAGGAGTGGGTAAGAGTTTTTAGATGTGTATGTAGGTTGTAGATTTTTTTCCTGTTGTCAAATGAGCTAGGTATGCTGAAGAGAAAGTCTAGATCTGAGCTGACGGAATCGGATGGAGATCCCCGCACAGGTGCAGCTGACCAAGAAGCAGTGAATGGGCCTAGAGTTGAGAGTCTTTCACCAATACCGACCATGCCTCGGTGACACCTGTCACATCGCTAGTGACTTCTGTCACTCCTTGTGTTCTTAAATCCCTACAGGAACAAGCGATACAACAAGGAATGGAGTGTGACATGCAGGGAGCCAGCTGACTGAGGAAGGTCTGTGGATAAAGGGTGGTAAGCTTTCTCTGCCATGAGAGCTCTTCTTAATGATGGCCCAGGTAACATCTGTGAAAGACAATTGTCAGTGTGTGCTTTGGTGACACCAGGGTTCAGCACTCAGATGGGCAGATTCACCCAGTCTTGTAAGACATGTGCCTAGAACGAAGTGAGAAAACACTGTAAAGAATCCGCAGAAACACCCTGCACCTACTCTACCCATTTTTAGAGACTGCAAACTGATTATAGATGTATATCATGAGCATGTTGTATGCAAGTCTGTGCATGTTGTGTAGATTTCTCTCCAGGTTTGGTCAGAGGCATTCCAGTGCAGAAAACAACATTATTGTTGAGAAGCACATGAAGTTGGTATGTAAAAAAAAAGTGTGTTTACAAAAAGTGTATATTTTATAGAAAAGTTGAAACTGGAAATCGTGTACAAAATGTATGTTTTGATTTGTTTTTTTTCGTAATAAACAGGTCTTTATGTAAGATGTTTTTTGGTTTAGCACAGAGAGGTATATTTTTATATAATTGACTGAATAGTGTGATAATCAGGTGTATTTTCCAATTCCAAATCTTAAATCAGAGCTATTAGCATATGATCTCCAGTCAGGAAACTGATTGATCCTAAAGGACAAGCGAGAAAGAGCCATGAGTCAACACTAGAGGAGCCGACCCAATCGCAGAAAAATCTATGGATCCAAACCTCGCATTGCAAAAGGGTCGATCCATCAGAGCTGCATTGAGTAGTGATGAGCGAGCATGCTTGTTACTACTCGGTACTCGCACGAGTATCACTGTACTCGGTCTACTCGGCGGGGACCGAGTAATCTCGCGATACTCGTGCTGTACTCGTGGTCTTCATCCCTGCATGTTGGCGCTCTTTTGAGAGCCAGCCCTCATGCAGGGATTGGCTGGCAGACCACTGCAATGCCACAGCCCTGTTAGTTGTGGAATTGCAGTGATTGGCCGGCCTGCACAGCGTGACCGAGCCTTTATACCGGCGGGCGCGCTGTGCTCTGCTCACAGCTATCCAGACAGTCAGTGCAGGGAGAGGGTCGCTGCTTCAGGGAAAGGTTTGCGGCCCTTTATAGCTATTTCCGTAGCAGTGTGACCAAAAGTCCTTCTCAGGACTATTCTAGTTGTATACAGGCAGGCAGGGTATAGCCAGGTCGGAGTACAGTAGCAGAGTCCTTCTCAGGACTATTGTTGCTGTATACAGGCAGGGTATAGCCAGGTTGGAATACAGGCTAGTGACCAAAAGAGTCCTTGTCAGGACTATTGTAGCAGTATACAGGCAGGCAGGCAGGCAGGGTATATAGCCATTCCTAGTGGTGACCGTATACCAGCCTTCATCATATCTGGGGCTGGTGTACACAGTCTAAAACAGTCCTGATAGTGTCAGACTTCTCAGCAATTGTCGCTCCTAAAAACCTGTTAGGTTCTTAGTGCGTCTGTGCTTGCATTTAAAAACCGCACGTGTGTGCCTGTCGGTGGCAGCGTACAGGTGCACTTGTGTGCGTTTTTACCAAACTATTATATAACGCACAAGTGTAGTGTATAATACACGTCAGTCAGCAGTGGCTGATCGTGTCAGAGTTCTCGTCATTAATTTTTTCTCCTAAAACCTGTGTTAGGTTCTTAGTGCGTCCGTGCTTGCATTTAAAAACCGCACGTGTGTGCCTGTCGGTGGCAGCGTACAGGTGCACTTGTGTGCGTTTTTACCAAACTATTATATAACGCACAAGTGTAGTGTATAATACACGTCAGTCAGCAGTGGCTGATAGTGTCAGAGTTCTCGTCATTAATTTTTTCTCCTAAAACCTGTGTTAGGTTCTTAGTGCGTCCGTGCTTGCATTTAAAAACCGCACGTGTGTGCCTGTCGGTGGCAGCGTACAGGTGCACTTGTGTGCGTTTTTACCAAACTATTATATAACGCACAAGTGTAGTGTATAATACACGTCAGTCAGCAGTGGCTGATAGTGTCAGAGTTCTCGTCATTAATTTTTTCTCCTAAAACCTGTTAGGTTCTTAGTGCGTCCGTGCTTGCATTTAAAAACCGCACGTGTGTGCCTGTCGGTGGCAGCGTACAGGTGCACTTGTGTGCGTTTTTACCAAACTATTATATAACGCACAAGTGTAGTGTATAATACACGTCAGTCAGCAGTGGCTGATAGTGTCAGAGTTCTCGTCATTAATTTTTTCTCCTAAAACCTGTGTTAGGTTCTTAGTGCGTCCGTGCTTGCATTTAAAAACCGCACGTGTGTGCCTGTCGGTGGCAGCGTACAGGTGCACTTGTGTGCGTTTTTACCAAACTATTATATAACGCACAAGTGTAGTGTATAATACACGTCAGTCAGCAGTGGCTGATAGTGTCAGAGTTCTCGTCATTAATTTTTGCTCCTAAAACCTGTTAGGTTCTTAGTGCGTCCGTGCTTGCATTTAAAAACCGCACGTGTGTGCCTGTCGGTGGCAGCGTACAGGTGCACGATTTGCACAAACTTTGATATAACGCCCAAGTCTAGTGAATACACGTCAGCACAGCATTGCAAAATGCGCAAGGGCGTTGGCAAGGAACAAGGAAGTGGACGTGATGGTGGTGCAGGCAGAGGCCGAGGTCGTGGGCAAGCTCTAATTTTGCCACAACAAAGGGACACATCTACTCGCTCGCACGTCCTGTCCCAAATTCTTGGGGACCGCAGCAGTACACCGCTCTTGAACCAAGACCAGTGTCAACAGGTTGTTAGTTGGATAGCGAATAATGCTTCCAGTCAGATTGGCACCACCACAAACACTCTGTCTTCCACACGGTCAAGTGTCAGTAGCCGTGATACTGCACCGCACATTTCAGAACCTGATCCTCCTTCCTACCACAAGGCTGAGTACACGTCCTCGGACATTAATGATCCCACACTTGGACACTCGGAAGAGCTGTTCACGTTTCCATTCGCACATTCTGGCCTCTCGCCAGCTCATGTTGAAGTGGGTCATGAGGAGATCGTATGTACAGATGGCCAAATATTTGAGCAGCCACGTTCTCACGAAGTTGGCAACGTGTCTCAACAAGGGGTGGACGATGATGAGACACAATTGTCAGGAAGTCAGGAGGAGGAGCAGGGTGCGGAAGAGGAAGACGACGTGGTGGATGATCCAGTAACTGACCCAACCTGGCAGGAGGATATGCAGAGCGAGGACAGCAGTGCACAGGGGGAGGGAGGCGTAGCATCCCAACAGGCAGTAAGAAGCAGGGTGGTGGCTCCAGACAGAAGTCAGGCAACCGTTCCCCGGAACAACAACACGACACAAGGTGCCTGTACAAATGTTAGGTCTTCCCGAGTCTGGCAGTTTTTTAAGTTGGATCCAGATGATTCTAAAAAGGCCATTTGCAACACCTGCCGTGCCAGCATCAGCAGGGGTACCCAAACTAGCAGCCTGACCACCACCAGCATGATCAGGCACATGTCAGCTAAGCACCCGACTTTGTGGGAAGTACAACAGAGTCGAGGAGCAGTGCTTGCTAATGTCACTGCTACGTCTTCGCTGGTTGTGCATGCGAGCCAATCCCCTGTCCATGCTGCCTGTGAACAAGCCTCCTCCGGTCCTGCACCTGCAGTTGCCTACGCAGAAATAACACCATCATCAAGCACGTCCTTGTCCCAGCGCAGCGTTCAGTTATCCATTCAGCAAACCTTTGAACGCAGGCGCAAATACACTGCCAACACCCCACATGCCACAGTTCTAAATGCTAACATTTCGCGACTGCTTGCGCTGGAAATGTTGCCTTTTAGGCTGGTGGAGACAGAAGCATTCCGCGACCTGATGGCGGCAGCTGTCCCACGTTACTCGGTCCCCAGCCGCCACTATTTCTCCCGGTGTGCCGTCCCCGCGTTGCATAACCACGTGTCACAAAACATCACACGTGCCCTGAACAACGCTGTTTCACCCAAAGTCCACCTAACCACAGACACGTGGACAAGTGCTTGTGGGCAAGGCCGCTACATCTCGTTGACGGCACACTGGGTTAATATTGTGGAAGCTGGGACCCAGTCTGAGCGAGGGACGGAACACGTCCTTCCCACACCAAGGTTTGCAGGCCCTACCTCAGTCAGTGTTTCACCCACACTCTACAGCTCCGGAATGTCATGCTCTTCAGCCTCCTCCTCCTCCTGCGCATCCTCATCCACTGTACCCTCCACACCAGTCCCAAGCTGGAAGCACTGCAGCACTGCCTCGGCGAAGCGGCAACAGGCTGTGCTGAAGCTAATCTGCATAGGTGACAAACCCCACAATGCAGAAGAGCTGTGGACAGCTCTGAAACAGCAGGCAGATCACTGGCTCACACCTCTGAACCTAAAGCCAGGAAAGGTCGTGTGTGACAATGGCCGGAACCTGGTGGCGGCTTTGAGGCGAGGCCAGCTGACACATGTTCCATGCGTGGCCCATGTGCTCAACCTCGTGGTTCAGCGGTTTCTAAAGTCATACCCAGAGCTGTCTGATCTGCTGGTAAAAGTTCGCCGCCTGTCTGCACATTTTCGAAAGTCACCTACTGCTTCAGCCGGCCTTGCCGGCTTTCAGCGCAGTTTGCATCTTCCGGCTCACAGACTGGTGTGTGATGTCCCCACGCGTTGGAATTCAACTCTGCACATGTTGGTCAGGATATGTGAGCAGAAGAGGGCAGTTGTTGAGTACCTGCATCACCTAAACCGTCGGGAAATGGGTCAAACTCCACACATAACACCTGAGGAGTGGAGATGGATGTCCGACCTATGTACCATCCTCCAAAACTTTGAGGACTCCACCAAGATGGTGAGTGGTGATGACGCCATTATTAGCGTCACCATACCGCTACTCTGCCTTCTAAAACGGTCTCTGCTCAAAACCAAACATGATGCATTGCAGGCGGAGCGCGATGAGTTGCAGCAAGAAACAGTAGTGGGTGTGGGTGATAACACACAGCCCAGCCTCGTCTCATCACAACGTGCAGTGGAGGACTATGACGAGGAGGAGGATGAAGACATGGAGCAAATCTCCGGCCAAATTGAGGATATCACATGCACACCAGTCATATCCTCGGTTCAGCGTGGCTGGCCAGAGGACAGGGTAGATGAGGAGGAGGAGGAGGAGGACAGCATGTTCAGTCAACGTGTTGGTCAGGCTACTGAAGTCCTGGCTGTTAAGAGTCTGGCGCACATGGCTGACTTTATGGTAAGCTGCCTGTCTCGTGACCCTCGCGTTAAGAACATCTTGGCCGACAATCATTACTGGTTGGTAACACTGTTAGACCCACGCTACAAGGAGAACTTTATGTCTCTTATTCCCGAGGCGGAGAGGTCAACCAAAATGCAGCAGTTCCGGAAGGCCATAGTCACGGAAGTAGGCAAAGCATTCCCCTCACAAAACGCTAGCGGCATAGGTCAGGAATCAGTGGACAACCAAGGCGTACAGCCGAGAGAGGCACAAGTCCAATCCGCCAGAGGTAGGGGAACAGTCTTTAAGATGTGGGACAGTTTTCTCAGCCCCTCACGTACCACAGCCCCTGAGGTGCGGGGTAGTGCCACAAGAAATCCTAAGTTTGCCCAGATGCTCAAGGAGTACCTTGCAGATCGAACAACTGTACTCCGACATTCCTCTGTGCCTTACAATTATTGGGTATCCAAGGTGGACACGTGGCATGAATTGGCTCTCTACGGAAGTCCTGGCCTGCCCTGCCGCTAGCGTTTTGTCAGAGCGTGTTTTTAGTGCCGCAGGTGGAATCATTACAGATAAACGCACCCGCCTGTCAACTGAAAATGCTGACAGGCTGACTCTGATCAAGATGAACAAGGGTTGGATTGGGCCAGACTTCACCACACCACCAGCAAATGAGAGCGGAATTTAAAGTTTGTAACGGGAATTTGCCATGTACCTCCAGTCACCCATGGGTACACACTTCTGGACTTTGGATAATCGCTGGACTGCTCCTCCTTCTCCTCATGCGCCACCATGATGACCGTTACAAGAGTTAGGCCTTTGTTTCAGGTATACCCCCAGTGGTAAATTTTTTCGCCCATTCTTTGCAGAATGGACATTACAACGACAGGAGACCCGCTCCTTTGCAATGGGAACAATGTTTTGAGGCCCTCATGCACGTCTCTATGCAGGGACAACGTGGAGCCTCCCAATTTTTGGCTGCCCTGCCAAAGGGCTATACTATAATACACCCACTTCCTGACAATGGACACTTAATGTTTTGAGGCCCTCATGCACGTCTCTATCCAGGGACAACGTGGAGCCTCCCAATTTTTGGCTGCCCTGCCAAAGGGCTATACTACAAAAGACCCACTTCCTGACAATGGACACTTAATGTTTTGAGGCCCTCATGCACGTCTCTATCCAGGGACAATGTGGAGCCTCCCAATTTTTGGCTGCCCTGCCAAAGGGCTATACTACAAAAGACCCACTTCCTTCCAATGGGCACTTCAGGTTTACAGGCCCTCATGCAAGTCTCTATCCAGGGACAACGTGGAGCCTCCCAATTTTTGGCTGCCCTGCCTAAGGGCTATACTATAATACACCCACTTCCTGACAATGGACACTTAATGTTTTGAGGCCCTCATGCACGTCTCTATCCAGGGACAACGTGGAGCCTCCCAATTTTTGGCTGCCCTGCCTAAGGGCTATACTATAATACACCCACTTCCTGACAATGGACACTTAATGTTTTGAGGCCCTCATGCACGTCTCTATCCAGGGACAACGTGGAGCCTCCCAATTTTTGGCTGCCCTGCCAAAGGGCTATACTACAAAAGACCCACTTCCTTCCAATGGGCACTTCAGGTTTACAGGCCCTCATGCACGTCTCTATCCAGGGACAACGTGGAGCCTCCCAATTTTTGGCTGCCCTGCCTAAGGGCTATACTATAATACACCCACTTCCTGACAATGGACACTTAATGTTTTGAGGCCCTCATGCACGTCTCTATCCAGGGAAAACGTGGAGCCTCCCAATTTTTGGCTGCCCTGCCTAAGGGCTATACTACAATAGACCCACTTCCTTCCAATGGGCACTTCAGGTTTACAGGCCATCATGCACGTCTGTATGCAGGGGCATTGGTGAACCTCACAATTTTGGACTGCCCTGGCAAAGGAAAATACTACAAAGACTCAGTTCCTCAAAATGGGCACATTAGACTCAGAGGCCTTTATGTACGTCTCTTCTCAGGGACATCGGAGTGCCACACAATGTTTTACGTAAAATCTTTCATGTATTGATCTCAAAAAGTAACATACATTAGCTCTATCTCACTATTGGGTATGTGCCCTTAACATTTCCGCCATGAAAAATCATTTTGGTGTCATTTTGGAAGGTTTTCTGGTGAGTCCGTAAAAATGGCGTAAAACGCGGACAAAATTGTTCACAGCTGTGACTTTTGAGTGATAAATGCTTCAAGGGGTCTTCCCCATGCTGTTGCCATGTCATTTGAGCACTCTTCGGAGACTTTTGTGCCATTTTTAGGGTTTCTACATGCTGCCGGTGGTCATTTCACAAAAATACTCGGGTCTCCCATAGGATAACATTGGGCTCGGTGCTCGGGCCGAGTACACAAGTATCTTGGGAGGCTCGGCCCGAGCTTCGAGCACCCGAGCTTTTTAGTACTCGCTCATCACTAGCATTGAGCGTTCTGCTCATACTTATCCTTTTCAGAAAACCTGTACAGTCTCAGACCATTATTGCCAGAACAGTTAGAAGAGAGGACTTAGAGAACCTTGAGACATGGGAAAGTCCAACTACAAAGGGTGAGGACTCACCTAGGAGTCCTTGGTCTAAACCGGTGAAGAAAACCCCTTTCCCCTTTCCGCCCATGCCTCAACGTTCAGTTAGGCAGGTTTTTCAACAGATCTTTCTACCTCTCTTCCTAAGGGAACACAGTACCGTAAGAATTCAGAAATGGCAGAAATAAGTTTTTAGGGGGGACTGTTGAGGACAAGAATTGAGTATACAAAAATACTTAATTCAGCCATTTCATAGACTCAGGTATATAGTTCAGTAGATGTAAACTAACACACATATCTATGCATGTCTTTGTTCTCTTTTACTCTTTTACTAATACGTTTATATAGGTATATTGCATATTCAGTGTATTCTCCCTCAAAACAATATATATATATATATATATATATATATATATATCAGCACATGTATTTTCAAAGATGGCTACCGTATCCTGTTTGCACCCGAAACAGATGGACAAAAGAAATTCCTGGAGTCTGGACTGTCCAATCAAAGAGAGGATATGCAGATCCTATACGTCATGAAGCCCCGATCTACGATACTTGATTGGACTAAAACTTTTGTTTACACCCCTTTTACTTCGTGGTCTAGCTGTCCAAGAATAAAGATTTCAGTTTTGCCTCAGCTTCTGTCGTGTGAGGGAGTTTTATAATTGATTTAATTAATTATTATTCTTTCTCGTTGTGCACACACGATATTTTAATTTGGAACAACGGTCAGATCGAAAAGGGATCACTTGTGTCCCGCGTCCCTAACAATCGTACTTTGTAATTTACCATTGATCATTCTTTCCATAGTCCGTAGTATAGAAAATAGAAGACAGAAATGTTTGTCAACCCTTTCTATCTTATCGAAGACCCATTGCTGTTTCTGGCAGCTGGATATCAATCTGCTCTTGCTGTATTTTAGAAACAGAAGTTTTAAAAACATGTCAAGGTAAATATACAAAACAGGTTTAACCCCTTAACGACCACCGATACGCCTTTTAACGGTGGAAAATAAGGGTACTTCTTCCGATCCGCCGCTTTTTTACGGCGGTCGGAAAAAAAAGAGTATAGCGCACCCCAGAGTCAGAAAATCCCCGGGATTTCAGCTACCGGGGATAGCTGAGACCCTCGAGATCATGATTCAGGACGGTTTTTCCGGTCCCCGCTCACGTGATCACCGGTATACACCGTATACCAATGATCACGTTACAGTAAATGACAGCGCTGGTAAAAAATGATTTATCTCCCATCTGGCATGATCAAACATGCCAGATGGGAGATAAATCTCCTCCCCGGTCCCCTCCAGTCCCCCGGTGGCGCCAAAGTTTCTCCCCAACTCCCAACCCCCTCCCAAAAATCCAACATGGCCGCGTGCACAGCAGCGCGCTGGCCGCATTTACCCTTTTCCTCTGGTTTCTGTTACATGTGCCATGACACATGCGACAGAAAACTCCTCCCCAGGCCCTGCCAGGTCACCCCCTATTCCCCCCCGGTGTTCCCCGTACCTGTCGCAGCTCTGATCCCCCGCGGCCCCCTCCTCCTTCACAGTGCACGCTGGTCACATGCGCAGAGCAGCTGACAACCAGTTTCCTGCTTTCAGAAACGCTGGCTGCTGCACGGACTCTGCAGCTGTGACCCGGGGAGTGTGGGTGCAGTCATTGCACCCACTCTCCTCAAATAGAGGGTCTGTACTCCTAGAAAATGGGGGATACGTTCCTTGAACGTGCCCCCCATATTCTAGAAGTTCCAGAATCGTCATGGGACTTCCAAAATGGATTACAGGGGACCCGATTTTTTTTTCTTTTCAATAAATTGGTGAAAGAGGGAATGTTTTGGGGAGTGTTTTTTCAAATATTTTTTTTTTTACTGTCAATTAATTATGTCTGATATCAGATAGACGCTGTGACATCACTAATTGCTGGGCTTGATGCCAGGTGATATTACACATCTGGTATCAACCCCATATATTACCCTGTTTGCCACCGCACCAGGGCAACGGGTTGAGTTGGGGCGAAGCGCCAGGATTGGCGCATCTAGTGGATGCACCACTTCTTGGGCAGCTGCGGCCTGCTATTTTTAGGCTGGGAAGAGTCCAATAACCATGGCTCTTCCCACCCTGAGAATACCAGACCCCAGCTGTCAGCTTCACCTTGGCTGGTCATCTAATTTGGGAGGACCCCACATTTGTTTTTTAATTATTTATTTATAATTAAAAAAAACAGCTTGGGGAGCCCTCCAAATTGATCACCAGACACGATGAAGCTGTCAGCTGTGGTTTGCAGGCTACAGCTGTCTGCTTTACCCTAGCTGGCTATCAAAAATAGGGGTGACCCCAAGTCATTTTTTTTTTTTGGCTAAATACAAGGCTAGGCACCCTTTAGTGCCACATGAAATGCACTAAAGGGTGCCAGCTTAGAATATGCAGGGGGGTGGGACGTTATATATGTTTGGCATCTATCCATTCATCCATTGTAGCATTTTAGGCTATGTGCCCAGTCAGGTTTTGCAGCGTTTTGGGCGCAGAGTGTTTTCCCTGCATCCATAACGCTGCGTTGTGCAGTAGAAGCACAGTGGAAGGATTTTTAGTAATCCCATGCCCACTGTGCTTCTTTTCTCCGCAGCATAAACTGACCTGTGGTGCAGCTTCTTAAGCCTCAGTATGTCAATTTATGCTGCGGAGACAAGAGTGCTCTCTGCAGGTAGAATAGAGCTAAAGTCTACAGCAGCCTGAACCTAAATCGTGGGCACGGCAACTGCGTTCTCCAGTGGACAACACTCACATCTCTGCAGGAAGGCTGACACTGTGTACTAGACGCCGTGTCGCTGGATCATGGCCACATAGCCTAACAGTGAGAATATTGTTGCTACAGCAACATTTTTGTGAAGTACCTGTGGATTCAAAATGCTTACTATACTCCTGAATAAAATCCTTGAGGGGTCCAGTTTCCAAAATGGGGTCACTTGTGGGGGGTTTCTGATGTATAGGTACCCAAGAGGCCCTGCTAATGTGACATGGTGCGCGCAATTTATTTCAACTTTTCCAAAATTCAAATGGTGCTCCTTCCATTCCAAGCCGTCCCATTTATCTAAACAGAGGTTTTTGGCCACATATGGGGTATCCCTGCGCTCACAAGAAATTGGATAACAACCTGTGAAGTCCACGTTTTGTTGTTGCTGCTTGAAAAAGTGAGAAATGTGATGATAAATCAACAGTTTTGTGAAAAAAATGAAAATTTTCAATATGGCAACCTAAGCTTATCAAATTCTGTGACGTATTCGTGGATTCAAAATGCTCAATATACACCTAGATAAAAGCCTTGAGGTGTCTTGTTTCCAGATTGGGGTTACTTGTGGAGGACATCCACTGTTTAGGCACCTTAGGGGCTTTCCAAAGGCGACATAGCGTCCGCTAATTATTCCAGCCAATTGTTCAGTCAAATGACACTTTTTCCCTTCCGAGCCCTGCTGTGCACCCAAACAGTTGATTTCCACCACACATAAGGTATCAGCATACTCAGGAGAAATTGCACAATACATTTTATGCTGATTTTTTTCCTTTTACTCTTGTTGAAAAAAAGTTATCTGGTTGAAGTAACAATTTTGTGGTAAAAATGTATTTTTTTATTTTCACAGCTCAACATTATAAACTACTGTGAAGCACCTGGGGGTTCAGGGTACTCACCAAACATCTAGATAAATTCCTTGAGGGGTCTATTTTCCAGAATGGGGTCACTTGTGGGGGACCTCCACTGTTTAGGCACCTCAGGGGCTCTCCTAATGCAACATGGCGTCCGCTATTGATTCCAGCCAATTTTGCAGTCAAATGGCACTCCTTCCCTTCGGAGCCCTGCCGTATGCCCAAACAGTTGATTTCCTTTTTTTTTTAATCCAATTAGTTTTTATTGAAAACACGGCAGATACAAAATTATACGTGGTAAATTAAGATAACATTTGTCAACTGCCCGCACATGAGGGCTCCATACATTAGTATACTCCAAGACAATCCGGTTGCAATTCCTCTGCCTTACACTTTAACCACACAACATGGGGAGGGAGGAGAGGGGAGGAAAGATGGGGACTTCATTCAAGTAAGGGGGAACAAGAACAAAGGGGGAGGGGAAGAAAGTAGGGTTGGGGGAAGTGGGGGGGTTAGTAAGGGTAGAGGGTTAGATGCCTGCCTGCATTACCAACCCCAGGCCACCAGCCGGGGCCATCAACTCCTCCTAGATTTCTCTCATAAGGGTCTCAATGCTTTAGCCCCTTGGCTAGCCGAGCTAGGGCTATAATTCCATCAGCTGTATCTCAACTAGGTGCTCTTTGCCAGGGGAATAGTTGTGTAATAGGTGTTGCATGGCTGGATGACAGCCAGGGTTCCCATATTTTAAGAATTCTAGTTTTTTGTTTTAGGGAATGGGCAAGACAGTATTCATATTGGCATTGTTGGTCGATCCTACTATATAACTCCGCTCCAGAGGGAGCTTCAGTGGCCTTCCACAAATGGCTCAGACACTGTCTGGCAGCTATTAGAATTTGCACAATCAGTCCCCTAAAATTCTGCGGTTATGAGTCTATGCCCAAATTCAGAACTGCCAGCCCTGGGTTGGAGTTGATGTGCACACCTGTCGTTTCGCTAATGAGTCTGAAAACTGCTATCCAAAAAGGTTGGACCCTCAGACAGTGCCACCAACAGTGTCCCAGTGATCCCCTCTGGAGGCAGCCCTTCCAACAGAGCGGTGAGTAGTTGGGAATGTAATGCACCAATTTTGCCGGCGTAAGGTACCAACGTAGATGCACCTTTTTCAGCTGTTCCAAATGGTTAATGCATTTTGAGGATCCTTGCACCCAGTCGCAGT
This sequence comes from Anomaloglossus baeobatrachus, assembly GCF_048569485.1. NCBI lineage: Eukaryota > Metazoa > Chordata > Amphibia > Anura > Aromobatidae > Anomaloglossus > Anomaloglossus baeobatrachus. The sequence continues at coordinate 786,319,636 of NC_134353.1, forward strand.
ATGCCACGCCGAGGGGGAGGTGTTAATGTCTAAATCTGATTCCCATTTAGTCATGTATGGGAGCTTTTGCTCGTCAAAGGGGTTGTTCAACCATTTGTAGGTTAAAGAGATTCCCGGTTGCCTCAATAGTTTTTTAAACAATAGCGCCTTAACAGTGGGTAAGGTTGGGTTTGATCCCGAGGGGAATTTTGTGCTTAGAAAATGGCGAATCTGGAGGTGTTGATAAAAACACCCCTTTAGGGAGGGGTGCTCCCGAAGTTTATCGTTGAAGGGCCTAATCTCTGCACCATCGTAAAAGTCCGCCAAAACTCCAAAACTCGCTGCCTCCCATCTACTCAAATTTGTATATGGAATGTGGGATTCTAATGCTCTGAGCGAAATTTCTGACAGCGGGACCTGCATCTTAGGGATCATCTCACTGCGCCATATGGCTATCGATGCTGTCATAGTAGGGAGACACAGGGTGGACCTAGAACGTTTTAGATATTCCACCTCCATCACTTTCCTCGTCGAACCCTGGTCTGTCAGAGAGTTCTCAAGTTGAACCCACCTATGGGAGCTCTCCGTGTTCCACCATTCTTTGAGTGATTCTATAAGAGAAGCTTTATAATAGGCCATCACATTAGGCGTACCCAGACCTCCCATTCCATATGGCAGATGCATAATCTTACTAGCAACTCTAGCTCTTTTATTACCCCAAATAAACTTATTGGTCATCGACTGCAGTTTTATCAAATATCTATATGGAATTTTAAGAGGGAGACACTTAAACATATACAGCAGTTTAAGAAGGAACGTCATCTTAAAGGATTGAATTCTCGCCATCCAAGATAGCGACAACTTCTCATTAAAATTAAATTAAAGGACTTTAGTAAAAAAAGGGGCTAGAATAGAGGCAAATTGCTGATAATATTCATAGGGAAGCCCATCCGGGCCTGGGGCTGAGTTTCGTTTAGAAGCTCCAATGGTGTCCAAAATTTCCTGTACAGTAAAGGGAAGATTTAAAGATTCTAATTGCCGGTCTGAGACCCGAGGCAATTCCAGCCTGTCCAAAAACTCCTGAATTTTTTTCGGTGCTGACTGAGGGGTTTGCGGGTCATCCCTTAAATTGTACAGGGCGACATAATACTTGGCAAAGGCGTCTGCTATCCCATTAGGGTGCCTTATAAGTGATCCGTCTGGGCCCTTAAAAAATTCAATTTTAGATTTAATTTTCCGTTTTTTTGTTCTTCTAGCTAGTAAGGTGCTGGCTCTATCCCCCATCGCATAAAAAGTTGATTTACTCTTTTTAAGATTATGTTCATATCTATACAACAGGAGGGATCGCAGTTGAAACCTGCAAGTAAGAATTTCCTTGGACAGTGTAGACGACGGGGAGGCCTTGTTAATAGTTTCTATGTGTTGAACATGGGCTATAATTTCTTTAATTTCTGCTTCTCTTTGCTTTTTCAAGAATGAAGCAGTTTTTAAAAACTGCCCTCTAAACTGATTTGTGTGCAGCCCCATAAGGTCTCGTCAGAGACCTCCCCATTATCATTATGCCCAAAGTATTCCAACAGGCCTACCACAGCCTCCTCCTGAATGTTCTTTTGGTTCAGTAAACTAGTATTAAGTCTCCACTGAGGCACCATAAATCCACTAGTAGAGTCTTGTACAATCAAAGTTATCGGAGCGTGATCCGACCATGTTATCAGACCCACTTCAGCACCCGTACACTTGTGAACAGTCTTACTATCCATCAGGAAGAAGTCGATCCTGCTGTACGACCGATGCCTTGGGGAAAAGAAAGAATAGTCCCTTTCCGATGCATGAAGGTATCTCCATATGTCATGTAGATGAAACTCCGCGACCAACTGTTTCAGTTCCTTTCCTGACTTAGCGGACCTCGCCGAGCAGTCCATAGATCGAAGAACTGGAGTGTTAAAGTCCCCACAGATTATCTCTGACCCCTGTGCGGTGCTCCTAAACATCTGGAAAAATTTCCAGGCAAAAGTTAGTTGAGATGAGTTTGGAGCGTAAATCGATGCCAAGGTATACAAAAGCCCATTCAGAAGGCACTTTAGAATAATATATCTCCAGTCTGCACCATAGGTTACATCAATCATTTTGAAAGCCACAGAGTTTTTAATCAGGATAGCCACTCTTCCTTTTTTTTTATAGAGTCATTTGCAAAGAACATATGTGAAAATCTTGGATGTAGTAGCCTTTTATTGTCATCAGTAAGAAGTTGAGTTTCTTGAATACATGCTATATCACATTTGGATGATATAACTTCTCTCCACAGCATGGCTCTTTTTGCAGGAGAATTGAGACCCTTCACATTGAGAGACATAAACTTAATACTCATGGCGGATCCCAGAAAGGACGATGTTTCCAGGCAGGCCGACTGAGAGGCATAGGGTAGGCAGAGGCAGGCAAGGAGGACCAGTTAGGTACGGTGCAAGGGTGGAGGGAAAAAACAAAAAAACCCCAAAAACTTGAATACTTCAGCTTCATCCTTACCAGACAGCTGGGAAGTACTTGCTCGCCATAGGCAAGAACAACAGAGGGCTTAAGTGACATCACAGGTCACACGAGAGCTACACACGCCTGCGGCTGGCGAGACTCCCTCAAGCAGATTCCCACCCAGGATTGATCTTTTTCTTCTGAGCATCCCCCTGATCCCGGCACGAGTCTGAGTGCATTGTAAGGGGTAATCCCCAGGACTCAAGTAGTTTGCTCAGTTGAGGAGGGGACTGGCATACATGTTTTAGAATCCCTGAAGATAATCAATTTCACCGGGAATCCCCATTTATAGTGTATGTCATGCTCTCTCAGGATTCTGGAAAACTGAGAAAATTCTCTTCTTTTTGCCAGAGTTGCAGCAGACAGGTCCGGGAACACCTTTAAATCATTAAATTCATCTGGGAGGATAGGGTTATCCCTCAGTATCTGGAGCACTGCTTCCTTTGTTTTATAAAAATGCAGTCGTGCCAGCGTGTCCCTGGGCAGCGTGGGGTCGATACCTTTAAGTTTAGGGATTGTATGAATTCTATCCACTATGAGATCTCTTTGTGTGTGTTCTGGGAGCAGTAGTTGGAGAAACCTGTGAAAGAAATCTGGCAGCTCTTTATCAGCTACTGACACAGGAATGCCCCTAATTTTAAGATTGTTCCTTCTGGATCTATCTTTCAGATCCCCAAGCTTGTTTTTCAGTATTCCCACCTCCTCCTCTAACGCTGTGTTAGCATCAATCAGATCATTGTGTGACTGAGCAAGTTCGGCCATTTTAGACTCCACATGGTCTGTACGGTCCCCCAGTGATTTGATTTCTTCTTTAACCATGTTCTTAAGATCCCTGAAATCCTCTTGCAGTGATGACTTCAGAGAACTGAGCAGGGCTTGCAGCCTTTCGTCTGTGAGAGGAGTGCCTGTGACACTGCTTCCCAACCCTGTCTCTTCCTGGTGTAAGGGAGACACTGCAGCAGCAGACATCTTCTGAGGAGAGGGGATTCCCCTATCCCTGGGATAAAAGTCAGTAAGCTTGGCCGGGGGGCCAGATTTCCGGGGTCTACCCTTTGGCATATTGTTCAGGGGGGTTTACTCACTGTTTCATAGGAGAGTTCTCAGCGATTTGAAGCAGCTTTGAGCCAGTTTGTACAGCCACAGCAGAGAGATTCACCCTTAAGCAGCCATTGCCTTCAGCATACAGGCAACACCCCCCAAACAGTTGATTTACACCACATATAAGATATCACCAAACTCAGGAGAAATTGCACAATAAATTTCATGGTGATTTTTCTCCTGTTACCCTTGTGAAAAAAGAAAAAAAAAAAAAAAGCTAGCTGGTTGAAGTAACAATGTTGTGGTAAATTTTTTATTTTATTTTCATGGCTCAACGTTATAAACTTCTGTGAAGCACCTGGGGGTTCAGGGTACTCACCAAACATCTAGATAAATTCCGTGAGAGGCCTAGTTTCCAATATGGGGTCACTTGTGGTGTTTTTTTGCTGTTTACGTACCTTGGGGTCCTCCAAATGCGACATGGTGCTCGCATTCTTTTTCAGCCAAATTTCCTTTCCAAAATTCAAATATTGCTCCTTTCGTTACAAACTCTCCCAGTTGTCCAAACAAAGCTTTCAGACCACATGTGAGGTATCACTGCACTCATAAAAAAAGTGGGTAACAAACGTTTGGGTCAAATTTTTGGAATTACCTCTTGAAAAAGTGAGAAAATTGATGCTAAAGCAACATTTTTGAGAAAAAAAAAATAACAAATTTTCAATATGACAATGTAACGTTATCAAAATCTGTGAATTACCTGTGAGTCCAAAATGCTCACTATACCCCTAGATAGAAGCCTTAAGGGCTCTAGTTTCCAAAATGGGGTCACTTGAGGGGGGTTTCTGCTGTTTAGGTACCTTAGGGGATCTGTAAATGCAACATGGTGCCCGCAATCTGTTTCAGCCAAATTTGCTTTCCAAAATTCAAATATTGCTCCTTTCATTCCAAGCCCTCCCATTTGCCTAAACAAAGGTTTCTGACCACATGTGGGGTATCGGCGCGCTCATAAGAAAGTGGGTAACAAAGTGTGAGGTCCAATTTTTGGTGTTACCTCTTGAAAAAGTAAGAAAATTAGTGCTAAAGCAACATTTTTAGGTAAAATGTTAATTTTTATTTTTTTTCAGTCGACATTACTTTAGTTCCTGTGAAGCACCTGAAGGGTTAATAAACTATTTTGATGTGACTTTGAGTACTTTGAGGGGTGCAGATTTTAGAATGGTGTCACTTTTGGGTATTTTCTGTCATCTAGGCCTCTGAAAGTCACTTCAAATGTGATGTGGTCCCCAAAAAAATGGTTTTGTAAATTTTGCTGAAAAAATGGGAAATTGCTGATGAACTTTGAACCTTTCTAACTTCGTTTGTAACCCCAAAAAATTTTGATTGATGTAAAGTAGACATGTGGGAAATGTTATTTATTAACTATTTTGTGTGACATAACTCTCTGGTTTATGGGCATAAAAATTAAAAGTTTGAAAATTGCAAAATTTTAAATTTGTTTGTCAAATTTCAGATTTTTTCACAAATAAAATAAAAAAAATATCATCCTAAATTTACCTCTAACATGAAGCCCAATATGTCACAAAAAAACAGTCTCAGAGTCACCGGGATCCATTGAAGCGTTCCAGAGTTATATCCTTATAAAGTGACACTGGTCAAAATTACAAAAATGGCCTGGGCATTAACCCCTTCAGCCCCAAGCCTATTTTGACCCTAAAGACCAGGCCATTTTTTTGCAATTTTGACCAGTGTCACTTTATGAGGTTATAACTCTGGAACGCTTCAACGGATCCCGGTGATTCTGAGATTGTTTTTTCGTGACATATTGGGCTTCATGTTAGTGGTAAATTTAGGCCGATATTTTTTGTGTTTCTTTGTGAAAAAAACAGAAATTGCGCGAAAATTTTGAAAATTTTGTAATTTTCAAACTTTGAATTTTTATGCTCTAAAACCAACCAGGCATATGACACAAAATAATTAATAAATAACATTTCCCACATATCTACTTTACCTCAGAACAATTTTGGGAAAAAAAAAAATTAAGGAAGTTATAGGGGTTCAAAGTTTATGAGCAATTTCTCATTTTTACAACAAACTTTACAAAGCCCCTTTTTTTAGGGACCACATCACATTTGAAGCGATTTTGAAAGATCTACATGACACAAAACACCCAAAAGTGACACCATTCCAAAAACGGCACCCCTCAGGCTACTCAAAACCACATTCAAGAAGGTTATTAACCCTTCTGGTGCTTCACAGTAACTAAAGCAATGTGGAAGGAAAAAATGAACATTTTACTTTTTGCAACAAAAATGCTAATTTAGCCTCAAATATTGCATTTCACAATGGTAGCAGGATTAAATGAACCCCCAAAATTTGTTGGGCAATTTCTTCTGAGCATGCAGATACCTCATATGTGATGAAAAACCACTGTTTGGGCGCACCGCAGGACTCGGAAGGGAAGGAGCGTCATTTGACTTCTTGAACAGAAAATTAGCTGGAATCATTAGCCGCACCATGTTGCGTTTGGAGAGCCCCTGAGGTGCCGAAACAGTGGAGCTCCCCCACATGTGACCCCATTTTGGAAACTAGACCCCTCATGGAATTTATCTAGATGTTTATTGAGCACTTTGATCCTCTGGGTGCTTCACAAAAGTTAATAGAGTTGAGCCGTGAAAATAAAAAAAAAATTTTTTACCACAAAATTGTTACTTCAACCAGGTCGCTTTTTTTTCACAAGGGTATCAGGAAAAATTACACCATAAAATGTATTGTGCAATTTCTCCTGAGTACACAGATACCTCATATGTGGTGGAAATCAAATGTTTGGGTGCACAGCAGGGCTCGGAATGCAAGGAGCGTCATTTGACTTTTCAAACGCAAAATTGTCTGGGATAATCAGCGTATTTCATGTTGTGTTTGGAGACCCCCTGAGGTGCCGAAACAGTGGAGCTCCCCCACATGTGACCCCATTTTGGAAACTAGACCCCCCATGGCATAAAAAAAAACAAACAGGGCGCACGCATGAATGTTCTGCAAAAAAGGGGGGGACTAGGTGGGATGGAAAAAAGAAGTCCTGTCCAAAGTCGAGTACGACTGCAGGACGATTGCTGATCAGGTACCTAATTGTTCAAGTTTTTTTTTGTTTTTTTTTTTTATTTGGGGTGCACAAAAAAAGCAAAAACTAGAGCAACAATTACGTACCTGATCAGCCAATCACGTAGCTGATCAGCACTTGGCGGCAAGCAGGTGGGGGAGGAGGGGGGGAGAGGGAGTGGGAGATGCGATTGGGGAGAGTTAAAAAAGAGCCACGAACAATACTTACAGGATGGATCAGAACAGCGGCAGATGGGGGGCGGCAGATGGGGGCCAGTGGCATATAAAGGGAGCATCTGTGATTGTGAGACGGAGGCGGCTGGGATAGGGTGGGGGTGGATGGAAGAGGGCGCAGTGGATGCAGGAGCGGCAGAGGATGGGGTGAAGGGGGGATGGGGAGTGAGAGGTGAGATTGGGGATAGTTACCTTACAGGATGGATCTAGGCAGCAGAATCACAGGAGATGAAGGAGGCAGCAGATCGAGGAGGGTGAGAGGTGGGAGAGGGAGCGCAGCGCAGATCACGGGGGAGACAGGTGAGCAGAGCACAGATCATGGGGGTGAGAGGTGAGGAAGCACAGATCACAGGGGTGAGAGGTGGCGGGAGAGCGGACAGCAGATCACGGGGGTGACAGGTGAGGGAGCACAGATCACGGGGGTGACAGGGGAGGGAGCACAGATCACGGGGGTGACAGGTAAGGGAGCACACATCACAGGGGTGACAGGGGACGGAGCACACATCACGGGGGTGACAGGGGAGGGAGCACACATCACGGGGGTGACAGAGGAGGGAGAACAGATCACGGGGGTGACAAGGGAGGGAGCACAGATCACGGGGGTGAGAGGTGAGGGAGCACAGATCACAGAAGTGAGAGGTGAGGGAGCACAGATCACGGGGGTGAGAGGTGAGGGAGCACAGATCACGGGGGTGAGAGGTGGCAGGAGAGCGGACAGCAGATCACGGGGGTGACAGGTGAGGGAGCACAGATCACGGGGGTGACAGGTAAGGGAGCACACATCACGGGGGTGACAGGGGAGGGAGCACACATCACGGGGGTGACAGGGGAGGGAGCACACATCACTGGGGTGACAGGGGAGGGGGCGGGTAGCCGATCACGGGGGTGAGAGGTGGGGGGGAGTGGGCAGCACATCACGGAGGGGAGGGGCGCCAGCCGATCACGAGGGGGAGTGGCGGGCAGCGCATAACGGAGGAGAGGGGGCGGGCAGCGCATAACGGAGGAGAGGGGGCGAGCAGCGCATAACGGAGGAGAGGGGGGGCAGCGCATAACGGAGGAGAGGGGGCGCGCAGTGCATAACGGAGGAGAGGGGGCGCGCAGCACATAACGGAGGAGAGGGGGCACGCAGCACATAACGTAGGAGAGGGGGCGCGCAGTCGATCACGAGGGGGAGGGGCCGGGCAGCAGATCGGGGAGAGCGGTGACACTGTGGCAGACGGAGGACAGCGGCGGATCGGGAGGGGTGGGGGTGCGGGCAGCAGATCACGTGGGGTGAGGGTGCGGGCAGCAGTTCGGGGAGACAGGTGGCAGATCGCGAAGGGCAGCGGCGGATCGGGAGGTGTGGGGGTGGGGGTGCGGGCAGCAGATCATGAGGGGTGGGGGTGCGGGCAGCAGATCGAGGAGACAGGTGGCAGATCGCGGAGGGCAGCGGCGGCGGCGGATTGGGAGGTGTGGGGGTGAGGGTGCGGGCAGCAGATACGAGGGGTGGGGGTGCGGGCAGCAGATCGGGGAGACAGGTGGCAGATCGCGGAGGGCAGCGGCGGATCGGGCGGCTTTTCGCCGGTTTCATACAGTGCAATGGCAGCGCGGCAACTTCCGAGTCTCATGCTCCGGTTACATAGCAGCATGGGATCGGAGCTTGTCGCCCTGCCATTGCACTGTATACACTCACTGTGCTGGCGTGCTGCAGGGACGACACGTGACGGTGACGGGGGCGGTCACCGGCAACAGGTCCATGGTGATTGGAGAGATCGGTCACAAGGCCGATCTCTCCAATCAGAGCTGCTGGAACTGGGGGAGGGTGATCCAGTGAGGTCACCCAGCTCCAGCCAATGGCCAGTGCTACAGCTGCACTGGTCAGGGCTGGATTTCAATGTTTCAGTCATTTTAAATGGCTGGAACATTACAGTGGCTGTGATTGGTTGAGCGGCGTTCGTCAGCCAATCACAGCCTCCGTAGGTCCGGGGAGGAGGCACCACCCCTCCTGAGGTCAGGAACAGGTCCCCTCCTCCCCGAATCTGCGGTTTATGCTAACTTTTCGCAGTCACCGGAGGCTCCGGTGCCGCGATTACGCCATGACGGAAAGATCCGTCCTTGGTCGTTAAGGCCCAGGGCACCATGACGGAAAGATCCGTCCATGGTCGTGAAGGGGTTAAGTACAAAACTGGCTTTGTCCTTAAGGGGTTAAAGCCCAGGACCACTCATCATACATTTACTATGGCATAGGTATAAAGCTAAGAACCACACTCTCTATACACACTTTCTGGAAGGTGAGTCTAAACAGGTCAATGTGAACATATATGAAGAATACAGGCATTTCATGTATTATTCAGAACCAATTAAAATGCAGCAATAATTAATTTCATTATTCTATAAATGCTACTTAATATGCCTCCGATGCAATACTTTCCCACTGAAGTGAAACCTGGTTTTTAATTAACATACAGCAATGGGCATATGAGCTGGTTCTTTCCCACTGGAAAAGCTTTTGACAAACATAGATTTAGGTCACAAATGTAATTAAAATGAATTATTCACAAACATGGATATACTGTAATTAGTTCAGTACCTGTTATAACACAGAACAGGGAACTCTCATGATCAAAAAGAGAAATCATCATATTCAGAAGAATAAACAAAGCTTCACGAATATTACTAAGGTTCAGAACGGTTTCTTTTTGTTTTGGTTTTTTTTTGCTTGTTTTTTTTGGGACTCTTAACCCCTTCACCCCCCCACCTGTTTTCACCTTCATGACCAGGCCAATTTTTTCAATTCTAACCACTGTCAATTTGACAAGTTATAACTCTTGAACGCTTCAACAGAGCCCAGTGATTCTGAGACATTTTTTTTTGTGACATAATGTACTTCATGATAGTGATTAATTTCACATGATATTATTTGTATTTATTTGTGAAAATATTGGAAATTTGAGAACATTTTGCAATTTTCAAACTTTTAATATTTATGCCCTTAAGCCAGAGAGTCATCTCACACAAAATAGTTAGTAAATAACATTTTCCACGCATCTACTTTACACCAGCACAATTTTTGAAACATCATTTGTTTTGTTAGGAAGTTAGAAAGGTTCAAAGTTTATCAGGAAATTCTAATTTTTCCAACAAAATTTACAAAACCATCTTTTTGTGATCACTTGAAATTTGAAGTAACTTTGAGGGGTCTAGGTGACAGAAAATAACTCAAATTGACACCCTTCTAAAAACTGCACCCCTCAAACTGCTGAAAACCACATCCAAGAAGTTTATTAACCCTTTAGGTGCTTCACAGAAACTAAAGCATGGTGGAAGGAAAAAATGAAAATTTATCTTTTTTCCACAAAAATGTTACTTTAACCTAAATTTTGTAATTTCACAGGGGTAACGGGAAAATGCACTGTACAATTTTGTTGTGCAATTTCTCCAGAGTATGACAATATCTCATATGTGGTAAGAATCTACTGTTTGGGCGCATAGCAGGACTCGGAAAAGAATGAGCACAATTTGACTTTTTGAACTCAAAAATGGCTGGAATCATTAGCGGATGCCATGTTGCATTTGGAGAGCTCTTGTTGTGCCAAAACAGTGGCGCTCCCCAACAAGTGACTGCATTTTGGAAACTACATCCCTAGATGTTTGGTGAACACCTTGAATCTCCAGGTGCTTCTTTACAAAATGTTATAATTTGGAGGTGTCAAAATAAAAAAATACATTTTTACAACAAAAAATTTGCTTTAACTAGAGATCAGAGAACCTGAGGTTCGGTGGTTGGTGTTCGTACCAAACACAGACTTTACAAACAACAGAGTACAGGTGCTTTACATATGAACACCACTTCCACGAGCATCGCTGTACTCCGGTATGTTCAGTGCTCATCCCAGTGTGAGCTGTTTGCAGCGTTTGAATGGTTCGCACTGGGGATAACAATCGCATGATTGGATATACTGTGCACAAAAAAACCCCAAACAAAATGGAAAAACACCCCCCACCTGTTCTTGGAAGTGATCTGTTAATGGCTGGCTGCATGTGAGCAGAGACCAAAACTGCCCAATTAGTGACATCAATTGGTGTTAGGCTATGTCCGCACGTTGCTTTTTTGCTGCTTTTTCAACTGCAGCGTTTAATGCCAAAATGGTTGTGTTCTGCTTTTCAAGCAAAGTCTATGGGAATTTGGGTTTCTTGTCCGCACTATGCAGTTCAAACTGCAGCCTTTTTGTTGCAGAACTTTGGTCAAAAACTCAGCTTTGCAGTGCAAAACCCAAATGGCAAAAACAATTGACATGTCAATTGTTTTTGCCATTTGGGTTTTGCACTGCAAAGCTGAGTTTTTGACAAAAGTTCTGCAACAAAAAGGCTGCAGTTTGACCTGCATAGTGCGGACAAGAAACCCAAATTCCCATAGACTTTGCTTGAAAAGCAGAACACAACCATTTTGGCATTAAACGCTGCAGTTGAAAAAGCAGCAAAAAAGCAGGTAAAAAGCAACGTGCGGACATAGCCTTAAGGTCAAGTTCAAGTCCCAAACTGATCTTAAGTTTGGCTACACCCGCTAAACTGATCTTCAACGAGTCCATTAATCTATATCTTTAATTCCAAATCATTCATTTTCACAAGAGTAACAGGAGAAAACACTGTACAATTTGTTGTGCAATTTCTCCTGAGTTCAGCACTGAGTTCATATGTGGTCGAAGCTATTTTTGAGGCACAGTACAAAGTGAAGAAAGGAAGGAGTGCCATATTGGAGTGCAGATTTAGTTGGAATGGTTTGCGGTTGCCATGTCACATCAGCAGAGCCTCTGAGGTACCAAAACAGCAGAAACCTCCACAAGTAACCCCATTTTACAAACTGGACCCCTCAATTAATTCATCCAGTGGTGCACTGAGCATATTGACATTACAGGTTGTGACGACATGGACACTCAGTGCCTAGCATGGGTTAACTTTCTTAAAATTCAGCCAGACATGAAGACAGTTTGTTTATAAATGGGGATAATCCCTCATTGTTCTACAAGACTTTTGGGAGTTTAGTATTGAAGTTTTTGTTAACTCATGTAATTGTTTTGGCCACTGAAGGCCAGACACCCATTTTATTACGATGTGTTTGCTGGATGCGATTTAATTTAGCTGTCTCTCCCTCGTCTCTGCCATTGACCATTATTACTGGGATATTCTGTATACGGCTTGAAATCTAGCCAATAAGAGCCCAGTCTTATCCACCAATCGTGAAGACCCCAATGGTCTGAATGGAAAGCTCAGGGGTATAAGAAGGAGGACTGTCCATTGCCCACAGAGACTCTTGCTACATGCTACCAATCTAGGATCTGCGGATCCGATTGGCAAGCCATAGCTGAACCTGGATTATAACACTACATGGACTTCAGCATTGAATGCAAGGATTCGGCTGTGATACCAGAGACTACTTAAGTAAGAAACCCAGGTTGGGACAATTTGGTCACCCGGCTACAGACTTTGCAGACCTCAGCCAGCTTCCTAAATCTGGCGTTATTCTATTCTTGGTGGGTGCCCGCCAAAAGCGGGGTGCTGCTGGATTGGAGTAAGTAGCCCTGGAAGCTCTGAGGCACGGACATTCTAATCCCGGGTGAGCCAACGGAAGGGTGAGAAACTGTTGCCTGTTACATTTGTGTGTTTTGCTGGTTAAGTGCTATGTGCCATTAATTGTTTAGGGATCTAATAAAGTCTTAATATTGTGATTCCCTCACCCTGTGTTCTTAGTAGTGTTCCGCCCATGGTTAAAGGGAACCTGTCATCAGAAATTTAGCTTGAAACCTAAAAGTTTCCCCCTCTGCAGCTCCTGGGCTGCATTCTAGCAAGGTTCCTGTACTTTTTGTGGCCCCTTTTAAACCAAATTAAATACTTTATAAACTTGTACCTTTTGCTATGTAAATTTTGTAAATCGTCCATGGGGGCGGGCTCTCTGCTGACCATTGCTGTTCCTCCAGCACATTGACGCCGTCCCCCCATGCTCCATTTCATCCATCAGGACGCCGCCCACTGCGCCCGAGGTGCCGCCCACGCCAGGATCGCTGGTGACGTGTGTCACAAGCACGAGACTATGGGCGGTGCTGTGATTGCATCGCAAGTGCCGCCCATAATCTCGTGGACGCGCTTTCCCCCATTGCCTCCAGCGTTCTGCGCAAGCACTCGCCGGCCAAATGACCCGACGTCACCTCCTTCCCATCTTACCCTGCAGCAGAGAAAGATGGGAAAGAGGTGACGTCGGGTCATCTGGCCAGAAAGCGCTTGCGCAGAACGCTGGAGGAAGAGGTGACAGTGCGGTCACGAGGTGATGGGCGGCACTAGCTGATGACACAGCGCTGCCCATAACCTCGTGCCTGCGCAAAATGTCACCAGCGATCACACGTGCACACAGTGCACAGTCCCGCTACAGTCACACAGCGCATGCGCGGGACCACGGGCGCCCAGGGGCGGCGTCCTGAGATATGAAATTCAGCGTTGGGGGGCGGCGTAAGTCTGCTGGAAGAACAGCAACGGTCACCAGAGAGCCCGCCCCCATGGACGATTTACAAAATTTACATAGCAAAAGGTACAAGTTTATAAAGTATTTAATTTGGTTTAAAAGGGGCCACAAAAAGTACAGGAACCTTGCTAGAATGCAGCCCAGGATCTGCAGAGGGGGAAACTTTTAGGTTTAAAGCAAAATTTCTGATGACAGGTTCCCTTTAACCCCTTCACGACCATGGACGGATATATCCGTCATGGATCGTGTCCCGGTAAGCCCCGCCCCCTGCCGCGGGCAGGCGGCGTGGATCGGCACACATATCAGCTGTTTTCAACAGCTGACATGTGTGCCTACATGTTCCGAGTGGAATCGCATTCCACCCGGAACATTAACCCCTTAGATCTCGCTGCCAAAGTCTGGCAGCGAGATCTATATGCGCGCGGCCATCTTTTTTACTTACCGCCGCCCCCTCCGGACGTCACGTGAGTGATCACGTGACGTTCGGTGGTTGCCATCGTAGCACAGGGTCATGTGATGACGCCTGGTGCTACGAAGTTTCACTTTCATTCTTCCTCGGCACGGAGCAGAGGAAGAAAGAAAGTGACTATTTCTGCTGTTTACAGCGGTATAGCTGTAATCAGCAGATAGCGATCAGCAATCGGATTGCTGATCGCTATAGCCCCCTAGGGGGACTAGTAAAATAAAATAAGTAAAAAAAAAGTTTTAAAAAATTAAAAAAAAAAACAAAAAACCTAAAAGTTCAAATCACCCCCCTTTCCCCCCATTGAAAATTAAAGGGTTAAAAAATAAATAAATATACACATATTTGGTATCGCCGCGTTCAGAAATGCCCGATCTATCAAAATATAAAATCAATTAATCTGATTGGTAAACGGCGTAGAGGCAAAAAAATTCCAAACGCCAAAATTACGTTTTTTGGTCGCCGCAAGTTTTACGCAAAATGTAATAACAGGCGATCAAAACGTAGCATCTGCGCAAAAATGCTACCATTAGAAACATCAGCTCGAGACGCAAAAAATAAGCCGTCACTGAGCCATAGATCCCAAAAAATAAGAACGCTACGTGTTTCGGAAAATGGCGCAAAACGTGTGCCACTTTTATTGGACAAACTTGTGAATTTTTTTTAACCCCTTAGATACAAGTAAACCTATACATGTTTGGTGTCTACAAACTCGCACCGACCTCAGGTATCATACCCACACATCAGTTTTACCATATAGTGAACACCGTGAATAAAACATCCCAAAAACTATTGTGCCATCACACTTTTTTTGCAATTTTTCCACACTTGGAATTTTTTTGCTGCTTTCCAGTACACCATATGGTAAAACTTATGGTTTTATTTAAAAGTACAACTTGTCCCGCAAAAAACAAGCCCTCATATGGCAAGATTGACGGAAAAATAAAAAAGTTACGGCTCTCGGAAGAAGGGGAGCAAAAAACAAAAACGCAAAAACGGAAAGTGCCCCGGGGCTGAAGGGGTTAAGGAGGTCGGGCGTTCAGTTGGGATGAGCCCTGGGCCACGCTGTCTTTCTAAAGGCGGCCGGGCGAGTGGACGAGAGCACCCACTGACCCCTGTGTCTCCACACAGGTGTGTCACAAAATGTTATACTATAGGGCGGTGAACAAAAAATAATTACAATTTGACCACTAAAATGTTGTTTTAACCCCAGATTTCCAATTTTCACAAGAGGAATAGGTAAAAGAAGGTACCAAAATAAGTTACACAATTTCTCCTGAACGTGGCAATGTGCCACATGTGACTATACAGTACTGTTTGGCCGCACCGTGGCTTGGGAGGGAAGGAGTGCCATTTGATTTTTGGAGCACAGAATAGTTTGTGGCCTCCATTTACAGAGCCCCTAATTTCCAGGACAACAGACACCCATTCAGGTAATCAAATTTTGGAATTTACAACCTGCTGGGAATTCATCTAAGGCTGCAATGACGATTTAGTCTCTGGAAAACACACATGGTGTGAATATTAGCGCAGTGAGTATTACAGAATTAAAAATTTCAAATAAGTGCAAATAAATCCTTGTCATGCGCAGTACATTGTAGTGCCCGTACATTGTGCCCAGCTCGTGCTTCTGGAAACCTGCACCTACAGCTATGATAAAACATGTGGATGCTAACAGATTTCGCTGGATTTCTTTTTTGAGGGGAGCAGCCATAACGTTTTTACACAGCTTTTGTGCTAACTGTAACATAGAAGTCCCCTATATTTCCATTATATGATGAAGGACCTGAGTAGGAATTTATGTCTTCGTGGGTTGAGTTGAAATGCTATTTGATGGCATTTTGGGGTACAGAACATTTTGGATCAGTTCACATTTATCCAGTGCTCTATCCTGAGCATATTACATCAGGGTTTCCATTTACATCTCCGAAATATGTAACTCAAGTGAAACCCCCAACGGATAAATTCACTATAATGAGGCAGCAGAGTTACTCTGTACTCCATTTGACTTCTGTTCAGTGGTGTCCGTATTCTCAAAGATGAACAAAACTGTTGATAACCACACTTTTATGCACACCTTAAAAGATGTGTAAAAAGATGGACACCGCCACACCACATGGCCAGCCGGGAGTTCAAAGCGACTCCATTTGCCTCATTTCAGTGAACTTTCCATTGTGAATTTTGTCTGAACCACATAGTTCAGAGACTTAGTAAGCGCTCAGAGTAGAGAGCAGGATAAATATGAGCCTTGCCATACTGCAATCTTTGGGAGGCAGGACGAACAAATCAACAGCTTTATTTTTTATGCTGTTCTCCTTGCGGTATAAGTGATATGGTGGCTTTATTCTTCGGGTCAGTACGATTACAGCGATACCAGATTTATATAGGATTTTTTAAGTTTGGCTATAATTACACTAAAATTTTGTTTTTTTATTATAAAATAAAGGTTTTTTACATCACCGCATTTTGATAGCTAGACAAGGGGCTGCTGATATGCCTTTGTGATTTTTTTTTGTTTCTATGGTAATGAATGTTACATCACATGAAAGCCTTATGTGTCTAATATATGCTTTCAAAATTGTGTGTTTGTTGCTTACGGAAAACAAAATGGTGTAGTCTAATGCGATATTCACAGCAACTGAGAGCAGAGGAGTGATACAATTCTTGTTTATGCAAGGAAAGTCAGCGAGAAGGATATTCATGGTGATATGTCGCAGACATTGAGGGATCAATGCCCTTCATATTCCACAGTTAAGAACCGGGTTGCCAAATTTAAAACGGACCACTTCAGCACCAATGATGAGGAACGTCCTGGACGACAGAGAATGGTTGTTGTTCTGGAGTTCGTCGATGTTGTGCACAACCTCATACTCGAGAATAGACGAATTTAGCTAAACCAATAGCAGACATCATGGGGATTTCCCGTGAACGTGTTTATGTTATTATCCATGAACATTTGGACATGAGGAAGCGTTCAGCAATGGAGTCCTCAAATGTTTGACAACAGGTCAGAGAAGCATGCAAGTAAAAACTTCCCGGTCTATTTGTCAGCGTTTCCAGACTGAAAAAAACTTTCTGGATCGATTGGTCACTATGGATGAGACCTGGATTTATTTGTATGATCCTGAAAACAAGGAGTAGTCAAAAGTTTGGAGGCACAGTGGTTCTCCTCCTCCAAAGTAGTTCAGGGTGCAAAAATCAGCCACTAAGGTCATGGCATCTGTATTCTGGGATAAGGAGGGCGTGCTGCTAGTGGACTACCTTCAAAAGGGTTCCACCATCAATGCAAGGTATTACATTGACCTTTTGGACCAATTGAAGGTAGCTCTGAAGGCCAAAAAGTGAGGCAAGCTGTCCAAAGGAATCTTGTTTCTGCAAGACAACGCCTCCACTCACACTGCACAAGTGACCACAGCAAAACTGGAAGAGCTCGACTTCCAGCTGGTTGACCACCAACCTTATTCATCAGATCTAGCTCCCTCCGACTATCATCTATTTCCAAACCTGAAGAAACAACTCAAGGGTACTAAATTTCACACCATTTATGATGCCATGGCTGCTACAGATGCCTGGATTCAACTGAAATCCTTCTTTTTGCTAGGCTTACAGAACCTGGAATACCAATGTAAGAAGTGTGTTGACATCAGTGGAGAGGATGCGGAATAAATGTAAAATTTCATCATCCTACCGCTTTCTTTCGGGGTGAAGCCAAAGACTTATCAACAGCCCCTCATAGTTTTTAATTTTTAGCCCGACAGTCATGTGAGGGCTTGTTTATTGCAGGATGAGTTGAAGTTTTTATTGTTATCGTTTTGGGCCACATATTTTTTGATCGCTTTCTATTTCAATTTTTGTGAGGCAGACTCAAGAAAAAAAACAGCAATTCAGGAATTTTTTTTTACGTCGTTCACAGTGTCGTAAAAGTGATAAGTCAACTTTATTCTTCAGGTCAGTATGATTACAACGACATCACTTTTATATAGATATAGTTTTTTCAAGATTTTATTTTTTTTACCTTGTTCACTGAAGGGATTAACCAGTGTGACAGTTTTATAGATCAGGTTGTAATAGTGCAACAATACCAGAATGTGTACTTTTTTGTTCATTTTTTTTCCATAAAAATACATGAGTACTCAAATATTTTTTTTGTTCTTTATTTTGCTTGTTTTTTGTTAAATATGTATTTTTATAAATTATTTGTACTTAATTTTATTTTTTGTTAGTCCCTGTTTATATTCTGATTGCAGTTACACTATATTTGCAATGCCTGATCATTGCAGTACAGTGTAGACATCAGAGCTGCACTGTTAGAAGCATCAGGGTTCAAGATCTTGACTTGATCCTTGAGGCTCCCCATAGCTGGGTGACCCGAAGATCGTTAGGACGTCCTCAGGTCACAGGAGGAACGGTCAGGCCCTCGTGGGGCACTGACCGGATGGGAAAGGTAGCGCTATCCTTCTCCTAATCCCCTAAGTACTGTGATCGGGATCAGCATTTAAGGGATTAAAAATCCAGTGATGGCACGGAGATAGTTCCTGACCGTGAGGTCCTGGGCTCGTCTCGTCAGATAAGCTGAGCTCTCGGCAGCAATCACTGGGTACAGCCAAGGTCAGGAAGCACCAGACTGTCATGACATACCCCCTACGTCCAAGGTCAGGAAGGAGTTAAAGGAATGTGTCAGTTGGTTTTTGCTACCTCATCTGAGAACAGCATGATGTAGGTAATGAGAACCTGAATCCAATGATGTATCATTTAGTTTAATGGATGCAGTGTTTCTGACACAGAGTTTTCAGATTTAGCATATAGAAGAGCAGAAAAAGCTGCCCCAGCTGACACAATACTCTGCATGTACATTTCTGTAGACAGTGAGCTGCTAATCAAAAGAGGGAGAGTCAGACAACATTGCACAAGCCAGCTAGTCATAGCAATGGTAATATCCTAGTGATAAAGCAGTCAGTTCAAGTAAACAACAGCACAGGAGCTTTACATGTGACATACAAGTGCATCTCAATAAATTAGATCATCAAAAAGTTTATTTCAGTAATTCAATACAAAAGGGGAAACGCATCTATTACATTGAATCCTTACAAACAAAGTGATCTATTTCAAATGTTAATTTCTGTTAATGTTGTTGATTATGGCTTACAACCAATGAAAACCAAAAGTCATTATCTCAGAAAATTAGAATTACCACAAAACACCTGCAAAGGCTTCCTAAGCGTTTAAAATGGTCCCTTAGGGCTCATTCACACGACCGTTGGGTTTTTGCGGTCCGCAAAAAACGGGCCTGTTTTTTCAGGGATGCATCCGTGTTGCATCCGTGTTACAAATGCATCCGTCCCGTTCCATATACGGTCCATGTGTCATGCGTGTGACTTCCGTTTTTTTGCGGCCCGCAAAAAAACGGAAGGAGCGTTACATGCAGTCCAGGGTAACTGGCCAGCTGCTGGTCCCCATATAAAGTCTATGGGGAACAGAATCTGGGGCAAAGGGGTAGGAGCAAGCGCTACATATTCACCGATCACCGGCATGGCTGTCACACTGCTCCCGTGGCAGCTCTTCGATCTTACCGAGCCGGCCGCTCATTAGGCTCATACATATTCACTCCTCCCCCCGTCTGTAATTGCTTACAGTCAGACGCGCCCCCATGCTGAGTGACAGCTGTCTAACTGCAACTAATCACAGCCACCGGTGGGCGGGTCTATATCGTACACTACAATAAATAATTAAAAAAAAACAAAAAAACAACAGCATGTGATCCACCCAATTTTGATACCAGCCAAGATACAGCCTCACAGCTGGGCACTGGTATTCTCAGGCTGGGGAGACCCACATCATTGGGAGCCCCCCCAGCGTAAAAATATCAGCCAGCAGCCGGCCGGAAATGCCGCATCCATTGGATGAGACAGTCCCGGGACTTTACCCGGCTCACTCCGTTGTCCTGGTGCGGTGGCAAACGGGGTAATATATGGGGTTGACACCAGATGTGTAATGTTACCTGGCATCAAGTCTAGAGGTTAGTGATGTCACTGCGTCTATCAGATACCCGACATCACTAACCCAGCCAGTAATACAAAAAAAATTAGACAACAAATTTTTATTTGAAAAAACATTCCCCAACACATTCCCTCTTCACCAATTTATTGGAAAGAAAAAACAAATCCAGGTTCGGCGTAATCCAATAAGGGGGTCCCACGACGATCTATACTCACTGTCCCAGTCAATGAAGAATAGAATGTTCGCCATTGGCTGGGAAAGCAGTGCAGTGACTTGAGCAAACATCATGAGGTCAGTCCAGGTCACTGTAGGGCATGACCAGCGCTGACTTCAAGAGGTTAGCTAGGTACATTACCTGGGTGATGATGTCTGCTGCACTCCTGATGTCAGCGCTAGTCACGGAGTTCAATGACGCCGCGTTCACAAGCCAAGTATCTCGAGCGTCCCGTGACGTCACCGCTAGTCACAGTCTTGGGCCGCCCATGAGAGGTGATCTGAGAACTCGACGGGCATAGAAGTCAGTGACAAGTGCTGTCGTCAGGAGTGCAGGAATTCATCACAGCAGGTAATGACCTTTACTAACCTCCTGACGGCAACACTCATCATCCCCTGAAGTGCAGGCAGCTGGTGACACTGCAGTGCGAGCAGCCACGGGAGATAGACACAGACTGCAGGGGCACCCGACGGAAGTCACACGGTAGTGCTTCCGTGTGGCTTCCGGGGATTTTGCAGACCCATTGACTTGTATAGAGTCACAGTCCGTTATTACGGAACAGAATGGGACATGATCCATAATAACAGAACGGACATATGGCATCCAATGTGTTTTTTTTGTAGGCTCGGATGCACACGGAAGTGCTTCCATGTGCCATCCAATCCTACATAAAACACATGGAAAAGAGGATCCTGTCAGTAGGTCCGCAGAAAAACAGGAACTGACCAGGACAGATGGAACGGTCGTCTGAATGAGCCCTTAGTCTGGTTCAGTAGGCTACACAATCACAGATGTCCAGAAAGCAGTCATTGACACACTCCACAAAGAGAGTAAGCTACAAAAGGTCATTGCTAAAGAAGCTTGCTTTTCACAGAGTGCTGTATCCAAACATTATACTGGAAAGTTGAGTGGAAGGAAAAAGTGTGGTAGAAAAAGGTGCACAAGCAATTGGGATAATTGCAACCTTGATAGGATTGTTAAGAAAAGGCCATTGAAAAATGTGGGAGCGATTAACAAGGAGTGGACTGCTGCTGCTTCAGGAGGCACCACACACAGACGTATCCAGGACATGGGCTACAACTGTCGCATTCCATGTATCAAGCCACTCATGATTAATAGACAACGCCAGAAGCGTCTTACCTGGACAAGGAGAAAAAAAAAACTGGACTGTTGCTCAGTGGTCCAAGGGATTGTTTTCCAATGAAAGTAAATTTTGCATTTCCTCTGGAAATCAAGGTCCCAGAGTCTGGAGGAAGAGTGGATAGGCACACAATCCAAGCTGCTTGAGTTCTAGTGAGAAGTTTCCACAATCAGTGATGGTTTGGGGAGCCATGTCATCTATTGGTGTAGGTCTGCTGTGTTTTATCAAAACGAAAGTCAGCACAGCTGTCTACCAGGAAATTTTAGAGCACTTCTTTTGGAGATGAAAATTGCTTTTTCCAGCAGGACTTGGCACCTGTCCAAACTGTCAAAAGTACCAAAACTTGGTTTAATAACCACAGTATCACTGTGCTTGATTGGCCAGCAAACTCACCTGACCTAAACCCCATTGAGAATCTATGGTGTATTGTCAAGAGGAAGATGAAAGACACCAAACTCAACAATGCAAACAAACTGAAGGCTACCACACTATCATCAAAGCAACCTGGGCTTCTCTAACACTGAAGCAGTGCCACAGGCTGATCGCCTCCATGCCACGCCGCATTGATGCAGTAATTCAGCAAAAGTAGCCCGACCAAGTATTGAGTGCATTTACTGTACATACTTTTCAGTAGGCCAACATTTCTGCCTTAAAAATCATTTTTTCAGTTGGTCTTATATAATAATCTAGAAAAGAATAGAATATTAGAGTTGGAATGGACCTCCTGGGTCATCTAGTCCAACCCCCTGCTCAAAGCAGGATTCACTAAATCAGCTCAGACAGATGTCCGTCCAATTTTCTGAGATAATGACTTCTGGGTTTTCATTGACTGTAAGCCATAATCATCAACATTAACAGAAATAAACACTTGAAATAGATCCCTCTATATAATGACTCTATATAATATTTGTGTTTCCCTTTTTGTATTGAATTACTGAAATAAATTAACTTTTTGATGATATTCTAATTTATTGAGATGCACTTGTATGTAGAGGGTTCGCACTGTATTTAGGGAGTTATGTGGAAGCTCATACAGTATATAGGGGGCTGTGTATGTTTTTATTTTTTTTTATAAATGTTTTTATTTTATACTTCTACATTATTCTATTACTATGAAAGTGGATTATGCCTTTGCATAAACAGCTACAATATCTAAACCCTGCTTGAGATGAGCTCCCTTCACACGTCCATTTAAAAAACGGAAGTGCGGCACGTTCCATTTGGCCATCCGTGTGTGTCATCCGTGTGCCGTCCATGTGACATCTATGTTGCACGTACTCCAAAAAATCGCATGACAGTGAAATTAAAGGGTTTTTTATGTGTTGAAGATGTGCATAGATTGATAGATTGTGAGCTGGTATTATCAGGCTGGGAAGGGCCATGGTTACGGGGCCCTTCCTAGCCTAAAAATACCAGCCCGCAGCCACCCCCAGAAGTCCACCAAATCCGTCGTCGTCAAAAAAACGATTTCTGAATAAAACAAAACATACAAACAAAATAAGTAAAATAAGACACTTCTCCTCGTTCACCACTTTTTCAAAAGAACAAAAATATCCCAGCAAGTCCGACGTAGTCCAGGGATTCTGACAATCAAAGTCTATGGAGAATCACTCTGACACTCTATGGGTCTTGCTGCACTGCGTGAGATCCGATACCTATGAAGAGTGGGGACGTCAGTAATGTTACCGCTGTTAAGGGTTACCGGGTCACCAGGTCATACTGCACTGTATGAGACACAGCTACTCTGAGTTGTGACATAATTAACGTTACCGCTCAACAGAGTCACGCACAGCGCAGCATGAGGCAGAGTGACCTGGTGACCTTGAACAGTGGTAAAGTTACTCACGTAACCAATGTTCAGAGGCGCAGGGTCTCACGCAGTGCAGTGTGGCCCGGAATTGCCTGTAAGCAAAGTCTATGGAGTGTCAGAAAGATGCTCCATACACTTTGTTAGTCGCAATCCCTGGACTACATCAAACTAGCTACGAAATTTTCTTTTCTTTTGAATAAAGTGGTGAATGAGGGTAAGTGTCTTGTTTTATTTCTCTGTGTTTGTATGTTTGTTTTTTTCAGATATCCTTTTTTGGACTACAAGGGATTTGGTGGTTTGCGGTGGATTCCCTGGACTTTGGTGAAGCTTCATGTTTTTTTTTTTATCAGATGGTGAACGAGGAAAAGTTTCATGGATTGATTATTGAAATAAATCACTTTTTGTGTGTCTTTTTATTTTTTATTACTGGGTTAGTAATGGGGGTGTCTGATAGACACCTTTCCATTGCTAACACCAGGGCTTGATGTAATCTGTAACTACACAGCTGACATCAACCCCAACTACCATTCCCCCAATTGCTACTGTACCCAGGCAATTGGGAAGAGCTAAGGCTAAGCACCAGAATTGGCACATCTAATGTGATGCATCACTTCTGGAGCGGCTGTGGGCTGGTATTTTTAGGCTGGGAAAGAACCAATAACCATGGACCTTACCAGCCTGAGAATATCAGCTCTCAGCTGTCGGCTTTTCTTTTGCTGGTTACCAAAAATAAGGGGGACCCCACATTGTTTTTTTTTTTTAATATTTACTTGGTTAAAAACTGTAAACTCTATCATCTTTACCACATAAAAATCTTTAATTTCTTTAATGCATTTAATACGTGTCACACGAACGGTACACGGATGTCATACGTGTGCTGTATGTTGTTTTTTCATGGACCCATAGACTTCTATTGGCGATTGTAACCTGTGCTGACGCTAAAAAGCAGACATGACTGTGTGGATGGAATGGACACACAGTCCGTGTGAAAATTAACATGTATTTTAATGAGTACGAGTGTGAACATGTTTCCAGGACGTGTGAAAACGGACACCACATGTACTGAAAACACGGACGAGTGCAGGGAGCCTTAAAATGTTTTATTTCGAAGTCCAGAACTTGTAAGAGAAGACTAGAATTCTAATACCCATGTGGACGCTATTTTAACATCTGCACCTGTGATTTCATCCTCATTTTCCAAGCCTTGTGTACTGGAGAAGATTTAATGCATTTCTATAACCTTGGATGACATGTGAAATCCCTGTACATTATCCCAATTCCATATTAAATACGGCAAGCAAATGATTTAAGGACAATTAAATATCTGTTTTGGCTTTATGTAAGACACAAAGCAAAGTAATAAATGAAACATTACAACAATGCTTTGAGTGAACAGCTTGCATGGCGCTCTGGAACATATTTGTGATGTGGTTTGCCTGGCAAAAAGAGAATAAAAAAAACAAACAAAAACACAAAAACATTATCTAATAAAGTGATTCATTGGAGCGTGAAAATAGACATTTCTCCCAGTGCGAGCAATTTGACCATTAAATACACAATTCAAGCACGGACTAAAATCAATCATTGCTTTTATTATAAGAGATATGTACATACATGTTAGGTATTGTACTGTGTGTGACAGAGTACCACTGAGAGGTCATTAAGGTAATGAACCATTCATTGCAAGAGAAGAACAAGTCAAGTTTTTTGGGGAAAAAAATATCCAGCACTCACACAATGGTAATTTTAAAGATCATTATAGGAGACACTTCAGGTAAGGGGGTTCCTGCAGATTCACATGTCAGTCAGTATTTTCTGAGGATTAATGTGGAATTTCTTAGCTTTTTCGAAGGGCAATTTTTGTTCTATGCAATGTGTGCACTCACAGATGTGGATTTTGTGAATGCAGCAGAGCCAAGTTGGTCATGACAAATAGTACAACTAGATTTCTGGTGAGTTTCAGTAGGCTAGTTCAGTGAGTTCACACGTCACGGAGAAATTCAGCACTGCTTCATCTGTATCACATATCCAACTCCTCTTGCTTCCGCATTGGGAGGAGAGAAAAGCACTGTTGACATTGCAACGACTGCTGCATGCCAGGTATAGGGTCTAGAATAGGACACATTCAGGATAACTTCAGCTCTGGACCTGGCAAGTCACCTTCTGCTCCGCACTGGACCTGGCAAGTCACCTTCAGCTCAGCACCGAACCTGGCAAGTCACCTTCAGCTCAGCACTGGATCTGGCAAGTCACCTTTGGCTCCGCACTGGACTTGGAAAGTCACCGTCAGCTCAGCACCGGACCTGGCAAGTCACCTTTAGCTGCGCACTGGACCTGGCAAATCACCTTCGGCGCCGCACTGGACCTGGCAAGTCGCCTTCAGCTCCGCATCAGACCTGTCAAGTCATCAATGCAACAGCGGCAGCAGCCTCTCTCACCTCCCCCGTATGCAAGTGATAGATGCTGGGAAACGCCTTTAATTAAACAGATTTTCTGGTTGCTAATCTTTGGAGAAGCTGCATTGGTGGCAATATTGAAGTTCACCCCGCTCTCCCAGAAATTGGTATGAATAAAAATTGACTATTGACCAAAGAAGAATACGCAGGTGATTTATTGTGTCGTTGGAAAATTACTATGCCTTTCCTAACTTAGTCTGACATAGATCTTGCCTTCTTTGTATTATAATTAGATTATTACTTTTTTAGTTACCCATTACATGACAGTATACAGAAGGAATTATACATTCTGAATTTGGGTTCTGATCGGCCACTAAGTTAAAAATTCTGACAATGATTAGCTTCATTCCATTTCTCATTACGTCATTACTGTTAGCGCCTGACTATAGCACCCGCGGTGCGGAGCTCAGGACGGCAGCGGCTGGATATGCAGGACGACGCTCACAGCTTTGCGTAGTCTTTTAGGATGACTTCGAGTTTCTGGCTCAGCATGATATTACCTTTCACTTTCAGCTTGCCAGCAAAGAATGCCTAAGTACAAAAACAAAGAAGAAGCGTCAGACACACATCTTGTTTTGTTCTCTTTCTCTTCCTCTACATTTATTTTTCTGTAAGAACTCCACCTTGGAAAGCACAGCTTTTCCCAAAAGAGTTGAGATGAGCTATTCTAAAAAAAAAAACATGTACGGCATCAAAAATGAACAACCTCAGATGTAATATAATCAGCAACACATTGAAATCTCCAGCTTTTCTTCCCAGAAGACATAAATGCACACTTAATTTTGCAGTCACATTCTGGCAAAAGCAAGAGGAAGAAAGCGCTAAATTAAATGCCTCGGAAAAAACTAAAGTGCCACAGTTGACAGCACACATTGCAAGTGTTGGGATGGCGCTTTTCTTGCAGGGACAGAGGTCTTTGGAGTGGTAAATAGAAAGCGTCTGATTTTTTTTCTTCACGATGCTTAGAAGAATGCTGAGTATTCCAATCTATTATGATACTTATGCCTTAAAGGCAAAGCTAACTTTCATTGCTAAGTCAGTGGTATGAAGATAATGCCATTGCATTTTATATCTTTATGCCCCGACTCTCTTGTACTTTTCTTTTATGTCTTGTACATTTAATTGGTATGGATCTGTGAACAGATTGCAAAGTCATGCAGCCGTGAATCCTCTACTTGGCTGAGTATTTCTAGAATTATACATAAGTTTACAAATGAATTGTGACTGGAGTGGAAAAGCAGACAGCAAGAGAGAGGATGACAGGCCCAAAATATAACCCAAGGAACAGTTATTCTATCAGTATAACAGGAGGTAAAGGAGCCTTTATGTGACGTGTCCCATTCTTCGGACAGATGATGATCTAGGAAGCCGGCTCCAATAAACTAGAAACAGGAGGCATAATATAGACGCGTTCATATTACATATAGATGTGTCCATCCTTTTCCCACCTTAAAAACTACCCCCATTTCACATAAGGCTAATTCAATACATGATTGCCAAAAACCATTCACATTACGAACACTAGGTGGGCACACAGACACATCAAGAGTAAACAACTCCTGACAGAGTATCACAAAGCCACATTTTGGGTTTTCCAAAACTGGTAATCTTGTGCCACACATATGGAGCCAATGACAAGCTCAGGACACGTTCTACAAAAGGTAAAAAAAAAAAGGCGTTTTACACTTTCAAGATATGAAAAGTTACAGAATATCTGCAGAAATTGTGAGCACCCTGCATGATCTCCATATTGTGTTATGAACAGGGGCTACGTAAACAATCGTGGCACATGGATGGGCTCAGCGTAATGAAAAGTGTGAATAGTGTGTAAAAGCTGGTCAACTGTGACCCATTCCATGACCACGGAGCTGATGAAGGCGCCACAATTATTTCCACGGATGCCACTCTGGAGCACAAGTTTCAGTTCTGGTGGGGGCACACATATCCTGCAGATATCCTATAATTAAGCCCCTATTAATGTTAATACATATATTATTCATTTTTAGAAAGTAGTCAACCCCAAATCCCCATAGCAAATCTTTGGCAGTTTATAAGAAAACCAAATCTGGTGAGATTTGCAAAATTATATAAAAATGTTGTGCGGTTTGCAAAATAGCAGACTAGAACCAACGCAACATTGTGCCCAAGAACAGATATACAAGCCGTGACATTACATTTCTCAATGCAATATTGATTGTTATTCTCCGAGGAAATCATGGCTCAACAAGGATTAAATCCTACTCAGAATTCAGCATTACTTGGCGTCTACTATAGTGAGAACTCTCTAAACTTAATACTTCAGTATTACCACATTAGCATGCGATGCCTAGAGTACATACTGACATCCCATTAGTATGAAATGGACCAGCCATAGACAATGTGGGAGCCGATAAAAAGACAAGACTTCACAAGACCATGTATTAAAGGGAATCTATCAGCAGGATTTTTACCTCACAAACTATTTATACGCGCATGTAGTTGTTTCAAAGACAAATCAAGCATCACCTTGACATGGCCAGTCTATTACTCCATTATTGAGACATCAGTACTTAAATTGATATGAGGTTGTAGAGCGATGGTAGATATGAAGCCTCTGTCACTCCAGCTCTATTACGCAACCAGGGTCGCCTCCTCCTGCTTGACTGACTGCTCCTTTGCGTGAAGTCACACAGCGTAATGACTGACAATCAAGCAGAAGTCAGAGCTGGGTAGGAAATAGAGCTGGAGTGATAGAGGTTTCATATCTACCATAGCTCTACAGCCTCATTTGCAATTTAAGTACGGATTTCTCAGTAACTAGGAAACAAACTGGCCACAAAGGTATTTCTGGACTTGTCTTTCAATTAGCTAAATGCCCATATATATAGTTTGGGGGTGAATCCCTACTGACAAAGTCCCTTTACATGGCGGGTGCAAAATTCTATATTTTTCCTGCAGTGGACAAGTTTAGTTTTTAGTTCCCCCAATATCAAGTGCTGAAGCGTCTTGCAATTCAGAAGTTGTAAAATCTAAGAAACTTTTACATTATTATTTTTAAGTCTTCTGTTACAGAGAAGGCATAAAAGCACTTAAGGGATGCCAGAGGCATTCTGGCAGTGAACTAGACTGTTAGGAGTTTGCTATATAAGTTAGCCTGAAAGGAGAATATCTAGCAACATAGACCTTTATTTATGAAAATGGAATAAACTCAAGGCAAACATGTTGGCCAGATTGTGGTATCTGCATGAGGAGCATTAACATTAAAAAACAAACATTATTTTGGACCTCAATCATACTTTTCTATTAATATTCATCCTCCTTTCATTGATCATCAGGCATTGCAGTTTATCTTGCTCATTCCAGCTTTTGATGATATTTTGAGTTAAAGCAGTCTTTTGACCCACAATACAGGGCAAGAATTGTGCACCCATCATAGTGTTTATAGGAGAAATTTTTAAACTCCCTCAAAATGGCAGAGCTAGGAGGGACATAGCGTGGGCGACTCCCGTCGTTCTAATTCTTAACGAGCTGTTCTTCTAATTCATTACATCACAAACTCTCCGCCAGTCTCGGACTATCCCTCTTAACGATTCTGGCAACTCTCACACTACCTCACATTATAATCAAGACTTGTGTGAACAACTGTTGATGGTGATGAATTGGGGCCATGGTCTTGCTGCCCTCATCCCGCATAAGTTAAAACTTCTTTTGATGCACTTATCAGTGTAACATCTCTAAGATGCTATCCACTCTTTTTGAGCAGGATAGCATATAAGTGCTGGAACTTAAGTTCCCTTACTTCCCAGCATGCAGTGTGCCTGCCATTGTCCAAAGACTTGCCTGTTCCAAACTAAAACTCCACCTCTCTTTTATACCTGTATGGAGTTTAGTAGAGAGAAAGACAAAAACAGAGACAAAGACCCAGCCTTATTCCTATAATATCTCGGTGTGCCTGGTGCTTGAGACGGATTATTCATGATAACAGACAGTAGATAGCAAATTAGACAGAATAGACACTCCTAGTGGTAGGCACTTGGCAGTGATTTTGGGGCAACAACTTACATATTTACATAGGTTGAAAAAAGCCCTAGGTCCACCTAATTCAACCTTCCTCCACCAGTTCTACATTTTGTCACTAAATCATTTATAAATGACAATGTTGTGTGTGTTGAGGATATCTTCCAGCCCTTTTAAAAAAAGCTGCTATAGTATCGGCCATTACAACCTCTTATGATAGGGCATTTCCCAATTTGACTGCTCTAACTGTAAAGAACCCTTTCCAGTTTAGCTGCCAGAATCGCCGTTCTTCGACTCGCAGTGAGTGCCCCCTGGTGCTTAGTACTGTCTTTGGAAGGAATAGATCACGTGCCAGTCCTTTATATTGAACACATATGTATTTATACATATAAATTAGATCTCCTCTGAGACGTCTTTTTTCTAAGCTAAACCTATCCAACGTTTTCAACCTCTCATCATATGGGAGGCCTTCCATTCCTTGCAATAATCTAGTTACCTGCCTTTGAACGGACTAACTTCTGAATGTCCTTTTTAAAATGTGAAACCTAAAACTGGATCCCATATTCCAGATGTGGCCTTACAAGTGATTTATAGAGGGGTAACAATACGTTGGAATCACAGGATCTAATCTCCCTTTTTATATACCCTATAATCTTGTTTGCTTTAGCAGCTGCTACTTGACATTGAGTGCTGCTGCTCAGCTTATTTGTAACCAGAATACCCAAGTCCTTCTCCTGTTCTGTGGTCCTGAGTTTACTTCCATTTAATGTACAGTATATGCAGCAATATACAGTGCCTACAAGTAGTATTCAACCCCCTGCAGATTTAGCAGGTTTACACATTCGGAATTAACTTGGCATTGTGACATTTGGACTGTAGATCAGCCTGGAAGTGTGAAATGCACTGCAGCAAAAAAGAATGTTATTTCTTTTTTTATTTTTTTTTTTAAATTGTGAAAAGTTTATTCAGAGGGTCATTTATTATTCAACCCCTCAAACCACAAGAATTCTGTTTGGTTCCCCTAAAGTATTAAGAAGTATTTCAGGCACAAAGAACAATGAGCTTCACGTGTTTGGATTAATTATCTCTTTTTCCAAGCCTTTTCTGACTAATTAAGACCCTCCCCAAACTTGTGAACAGCACTCTTACTTGGTCAACATGGGAAAGACAAAGTAGCATTCCAAGGCCATCAGAGACAAGATCGTGGAGGGTCACAAGGCTGGCAAGGGGTACAAAACCCTTTCCAAGGAGTTGGACCTACCTGTCTCCACTGTTGGGAGCATCATCCGGAAGTGGAAGGCTTATGGAACTACTGTTAGCCTTCCACGGCCTGGACAGCCTTTGAAAGTTTCCTCCCGTGCCGAGGCCAGGCTTGTCCGAAGAGTCAAGGCTAACCCAAGGACAACAAGGAAGGAGCTCCGGGAAGATCTCATGGCAGTGGGGACATTGGTTTCAGTCAATACCATAAGTAACGTACTCCACCGCAATGGTCTCCGTTCCAGACGAGCCCGTAAGGTACCTTTACTTTCAAAGCGTCATGTCAAGGCTCGTCTACAGTTTGCTCATGATCACTTGGAGGACTCTGAGACAGACTGGTTCAAGGTTCTCTGGTCGGATGAGACCAAGATCGAGATCTTTGGTGCCAACCACACACGTGACGTTTGGAGACTGGATGGCACTGCATACGACCCCAAGCATACCATCCCTACAGTCAAGCATGGTGGTGGCAGCATCATGCTGTGGGGCTGTATCTCAGCCAAGGGGCCTGGCCATCTGGTCCGCATCCATGGGAAGATGGATAGCACGGCCTACCTGGAGATTTTGGCCAAGAACCTCCGCTCCTCCATCAAGGATCTTAAGATGGGTCGTCATTTCATCTTCCAACAAGACAACGACCCAAAGCACACAGCCAAGAAAACCAAGGCCTGGTTCAAGAGGGAAAAAATCAAGGTGTTGCAGTGGCCTAGTCAGTCTCCTGACCTTAACCCAATTGAAAACTTGTGGAAGGAGCTCAAGATTAAAGTCCACATGAGACACCCAAGGAACCTAGATAACTTGGAGAAGATCTGCATGGAGGAGCGGGCCAAGATAACTCCAGAGACCTGTGCCGGCCTGATCAGGTCTTATAAAAGACGATTATTAGCTGTAATTGCAAACAAGGGTTATTCCACAAAATATTAAACCTAGGGGTTGAATAATAATTGACCCACACTTTTATGTTGAAAATTTATTAAAATTTAACTGAGCAACATAACTTGTTGGTTTGTAAGATTTATGCATCTGTTAATAAATCCTGCTCTTGTTTGAAGTTTGCAGGCTCTAACTTATTTTCATCCTATCAAACCTGCTAAATCTGCAGGGGGTTGAATACTACTTGTAGGTACTGTATAGCAACATAATTAAAGTTTTTTACAGATTCCCAATTTATTACATTATCTAGTAAATAAGTAAATAGTCTGCCTTCAGCAATTTTCACTGGATCATATCATAAATGAAGCGCCTTCACTTCAATGCTCATTATTGTTTGTACTTGAACCATTTGTATTATAAATCACTGTATGTTAGCACTATAAAATTATCATTGGTTGTCCACTGTTCATTGGTACTTATTACAACAGTAAGAAAACGACATCAATACTGCCAAGTATCGTGAAGAAAGTTTTACCTTTTGCGGATTGAGTTTTCCAAGAACAAGATCCATAAAGTCTTGGTCTGATAAAGTAAATGAAGTATCAGCACGGCCACGAACGTTCCCACGGTAAACTTCTCCAGATCCATTCTTTAAGTCAATAGCTTTAAAAGCAAGCAAAAAAAACACAAAAATGAGGCACTTTTAGTTACCTTGGCACACAATTCCATCATAACAATATCATATTACAACACTTGATGTAACAGCCATGTACTTCAGATGTACAGTGCAAGTTCAAGCCATCTTGGGTGTTTCTTGACTATCTAAGTAATATTACACATTGGAACATGCTTTTTGAGCTTTTTTGTTTATAGCTGACCACTCAATGTAACGATTGTACTATGAAAGGATCTAAATCAAGAAAATAATGCTAAATCAGCTATGTCAATTAGTACAATATATACTCAGTTTTTGCCCTTTTATTTTTCATCAATAATAAAAACAAACATATCAACATGTTAACCCAAGCACCAGATTGTACAGTTGCATTACGGAATCCAAAATAAGAATTGTAAACTTCTGACATAAAGAAGACTAAAACTTACAGTACATTTACGTGCTGTGTACAAGGAAATGTATTTATATAAAATGTGCAGTTTCCTTACATCTGAACTCTTAGAAAGCCTTGAAATGATGATACAGAAGCCTTTCAGATGCCACATTTTTCCATAGGACACTGTTTTGCAGCCACATAGTACACATGGTTTTGTCACAATGTTGCGGCAGGATAACTGTCCAAATTCAGCCAACAGCTACCGCACTGTAGTCCTAGCCTAAATGTTAAGTGAGTTCCTTTAGAGAAGCCATCCCATCACCATTTTTATCCTCTTCATATATTGCAGTCATCATATTATATAACACTGTATACTTATTATTGCTCACTTTGCCTTTCTACCCAGTTAATTCTTCTCTTTTCCATTAGGTCTATATCACAAGATTAAAAACACACTAGCTAAATCCTTCTAAGCTCCATGAAGAAACAGGATGTCTTTCTCCCTGCATGAGAAATCACCACAGTCATCACTGTAAAGTTCTTGGCAGGGGGAGGAGGCAGCAGATGGGTCAGGGGTTAATGTAGTGCATGACTCATGCAGGGAAAAGAAACTTACTGTTTCTACATGGAGCTTAGGATTCAGCTAGTCTGTTTTTAATCATGTGGTGTCACAGAGCTATGGAAAAGAGAAGAATTAAATAGAAATACAAAAGGAGCAATTGCAAGTACACAGTGCTAAATAATATGACTGCAATATATTAAAAGGATAAGAAGGGAATTTTGTTACTTACCGTAAATTCCTTTTCTTCTAGCTCTTATTGGGAGACCCAGACGATTGGGGTATAGCTACTGCCCTCTGGAGGCCACACAAAGCACTACATTAAAAGTGCAAGGCCCCTCCCCCTCTGGCTATACCCCCCCCGTGGTATCACGGGTTCTCCAGTTTTAGTGCCAAAGCAAGAAGGAGGAAGCCAATAACTGGTTTAAACAAATTAACTCCGAATAACATCGGAGAACTGAAAAACCGTTCAACATGAACAACATGTGTACCCGCAAACAACAAAAAAACATCCCGAAGGACAACAGGGCGGGTGCTGGGTCTCCCAATAAGAGCTAGAAGAAAAGGAATTTACGGTAAGTAACAAAATTCCCTTCTTCTTCAGCGCTCTATTGGGAGACCCAGACGATTGGGACGTCCAAAAGCTGTCCCTGGGTGGGTAAATAAATACCTCATGTTAGAGCTGCAAAACAGCCCTCCCCTACGGGGGTGTCACTGCCGCCTGCAGGACTCTTCTACCTAAGCTGGCATCCGCCGAAGCATAGGTATGCACCTGATAATGCTTGGTGAAAGTGTGCAGACTGGACCAGGTAGCTGCCTGGCACACCTGTTGAGCCGAAGCCTGGTGACGTAATGCCCAGGACGCACCCACGGCTCTGGTGGAGTGGGCTTTTAGCCCTGAAGGAACCGGAAGCCCCGCAGAACGGTAGGCCTCTAGAATTGGTTCTTTGATCCATCGAGCCAGGGTGGCTTTAGAGGCCTGCAACCCCTTGCGCGGACCAGCGACAAGGACGAAAAGTGCATCGGCACGGCGTATGGGCGCCGTGCGGGAAATGTAGATTCTGAGTGCTCTCACCAGATCTAGCAAACGTAAGGCCTTTTCATACCGGTGAACCGGATGAGGGCAAAAAGAAGGCAAGGAAATATCCTGATTAAGATGAAAAGAGGATACGACCTTAGGAAGAAACTCCGGAATGGGGCGCAGCACAACCTTGTCCTGGTGGAACACCAGGAAGGGAGCCTTAGATGACAGAGCTGCCAGCTCAGACACTCGCCGAAGCGATGTGATCGCAACAAGAAACGCCACTTTCTGCGACAGCCGAGAAAAGGAAACTTCCTTCAGAGGCTCGAAGGGCGGCTTCTGGAGAGCAACTAGTACCCTGTTCAGATCCCATGGATCTAACGGTCGCTTGTACGGGGGCACAATATGACAGACCCCCTGCAGGAACGTGCGCACCTTAGGAAGACGTGCTAGACGCTTCTGAAAAAACACGGATAGTGCCGAAACTTGCCCTTTAAGGGAGCTGAGCGACAAGCCCTTTTCTAACCCCGATTGCAGGAAGGAAAGAAACTTGGGCAATGCAAATGGCCAGGGAGACACTCCCTGAGCAGAGCACCAGGACAAGAAAATCTTCCACGTTCTGTGGTAGATCTTAGCCGAATTCGACTTTCTAGCTTGTCTCATTGTGGCAACGACTCCCTGAGATAATCCAGCAGATGCTAGGATCCAGGACTCAATGGCCACACAGTCAGGTTCAGGGCCGCAGAATTCTGATGGAAAAACGGCCCTTGGGACAGTAAGTCTGGTCGGTCTGGCAGTGACCACGGTCGACCGATCGTGAGATGCCACAGATCCGGATACCACGACCTCCTCGGCCAGTCTGGAGCGACGAGTATGACGCGGCTGCACTCGGATCTGATCTTGCGTAGCACTCTGGGCAAGAGCGCCAGAGGCGGAAACACGTATGGGAGCTGAAACTGCGACCAATCTTGAACCAAGGCGTCTGCCGCCAGAGCTCTTTGATCGCGCGACCTCGCCATGAATGCCGGGACCTTGTTGTTGTGCCGGGATGCCATTAGGTCGACGTCCGGCACTCCCCAGCGGCGACAGATTTCCTGAAACACGTCCGGGTGAAGGGACCATTCCCCTGCGTCCATGCCCTGGCGACTGAGGAAGTCTGCTTCCCAGTTTTCTACGCCTGGGATGTGAACCGCGGATATGGTGGATGCTCTGTCCTCCACCCACATTAGAATGCGCCGGACTTCTTGGAAGGCTTGCCGACTGCGCGTCCCTCCTTGGTGGTTGATGTATGCCACCGCTGTGGAGTTGTCCGATTGGATTCGGATCTGCTTTCCTTCCAGCCACTGTTGGAAGGCCAGTAGAGCAAGATACACTGCTCTGATCTCCAGAACATTGATCTGAAGGGTGGACTCCTGCGGAGTCCACGTCCCCTGAGCCCTGTGGTGGAGAAATACTGCTCCCCACCCTGACAGACTCGCATCTGTCGTGACTACTGCCCAGGATGGGGGCAGGAAGGATCTTCCCTGAGACAATGAGGTGGGAAGGAGCCACCATTGTAGAGAGTCTTTGGCCGTCTGGGAAAGCGAGACTTTCCTGTCCAGGGACGTTGACTTCCCGTCCCATTGGCGGAGAATGTCCCATTGAAGTGGGCGCAGATGAAACTGCGCAAAAGGAACTGCTTCCATGGCTGCCACCATCTTCCCTAGGAAATGCATGAGGCGCTGCAAGGGATGCAACTGGCCCTGCAGAAGAGATTGCACCCCTGTCTGTAGTGACCGCTGCTTGTCCAGCGGAAGCTTCACTATCGCTGCTAGAGTATGAAACTCCATGCCAAGATACGTTAGTGACTGAGTCGGTGATAGGATCGACTTTGGAAAGTTGATGATCCATCCGAAAGACTGTAGAGTCTCCAGCGTAGCATTCAGGCTGTGCTGACATGCCTCCTGAGAGGGAGCTTTGACCAATAAGTCGTCTAGGTAAGGGATCACCGAGTGTCCCTGAGAGTGCAAGACTGCTACCACCGCCGCCATGACCTTGGTGAAGACCCGTGGGGCTGTCGCCAGACCAAATGGAAGAGCTACGAACTGAAAATGGTCGTCTCCTATCACAAAACGTAGAAAACGTTGAT
The DNA here is from genome assembly GCF_048569485.1 of Anomaloglossus baeobatrachus. Taxonomy (NCBI): domain Eukaryota; kingdom Metazoa; phylum Chordata; class Amphibia; order Anura; family Aromobatidae; genus Anomaloglossus; species Anomaloglossus baeobatrachus. The sequence goes on from NC_134353.1 coordinate 786,355,966, forward strand.
GTTCTGTAGCAATTGGCACGTGGAGATAAGCATCTTTGATGTCTATTGAGGCAAGGAAGTCTCCTCTGGACATTGAGGCAATGACAGAGCGGAGGGTTTCCATCCGGAACCTCCTGGCGTGCACATGTTTGTTGAGCCGTTTTAGGTCCAGAACAGGACGGAACGAGCCGTCCTTTTTTGGAACCACAAAGAGATTGGAGTAAAACCCTTGCCCTTGTTCCTGAGGAGGGACTGGGATAACCACTCCTTCCGCTTTTAGGGAATCCACCGCCTGCAGCAGAGCATCTGCTCGGTCTGGACGTGGGGAGGTTCTGAAGAACCGAGCTGGAGGACGAGAATTGAACTCGATTCTGTACCCGCGAGACAAAATGTCCGTCACCCACCGGTCTTTGACCTGTGACATCCAAATGCCGGAAAAGCGGGAGAGCCTGCCCCCGACCGGCGATGCGGAGGGGGGGGGCTGGAAGTCATGAGGTAGCCGCTTTGGAAGCGGTACCTCCATTTGCTTTCTTGGGGCGTGTGTGAGTCCGCCACGAATCTGAGTTTCTTTGCGTCCTCTGAGTCCCTTTGGACGAGGTAAATGGTGTCTTGCCCGAACCTCGAAAGGACTGAAACCTCTGCTGCCACTTTTTCTGCTGAGGTTTGGATGTTCTGGGTTGTGGTAAAGAGGAGTCTTTACCCTTGGACTGCTTAATGATGTCAGCCAATGGCTCGCCAAACAGTCTATCTCTAGACAAAGGCAAACTGGTTAAACATTTTTTGGAACCAGCATCTGCTTTCCAGTCCTTTAACCACAAGGCTCTGCGCAAAACTACCGAATTGGCGGACGCCATTGAGGTGCGACTGGTAGATTCTAGGACCGCATTGATAGCGTAAGACGCAAACGCCGACATCTGCGTGGTAAGGTGCGCCACTTGCGGCACTGCTGGATGCATGATAGCATCCACTTTTGCTAAGCCAGCTGAAATAGCCTGGAGCGCCCATACGGCTGCGAATGCCGGAGCAAACGACGCGCCGATAGCTTCATAGACAGATTTTAACCAAAGGTCCATCTGTCTGTCATTGGCATCTTTAAGTGAAGCGCCATCCTCCACTGCAACTATGGATCTAGCTGCAAGTTTGGAAATCGGGGGGTCTACCTTTGGACACTGTGTCCAGCGCTTGACCACCTCAGGGGGGAAAGGGAAACGCGTATCTTTAGATCGTTTAGAGAAACGCCTTTCTGGGTGAGCGTCGTGCTTCTGGATTGATTCTCTGAAGTCAGAGTGATCTAACAAAGCACTCAATTTACGCTTGGGATAAAGGAAACGAAACTTTTCCTGCTCCGCAGCCGCCTCTTCTGCTGAAGGGGCTGGGGGAGAAATATCCAACAGCCTATTGATGGCTGAGATAAGGTCGTTTACCATGGCATCCCCATCCGGGGTATCCAGGTTGAGAGGGGTTCCAGGAGTGGATTCCTGATCACTCTCATCAGACACATCACAGGGAGACTGATTGCGCTGAGACCCTGAGCAGTGTGAAGACGTCGAGGGTCTTTCCCAGCGAGCTCGCTTAGGGTGGCTGGGGCCATCATCTGAGTCATAATCCTCGGCCTGTGAAGCCGGGGACCCCCCTGTGGGCTGGATACATTCCAAGTAAGGGGGACCTGAGGACAGAGGCCTCGCCGTGCCCAGAGACTGAGCCCCATGCATAGATTGCAAGGTTTCAAGGATTTTTGCCATAGACACAGACATATTATCTGCAAAAACTGCAAAGTCCGTCCCTGTCACCGGGGCAGAACTTACAAGCGTCTCAGCCTGGGTCGCTACCTCTCCTGACTCCGGCTGGCGAAGCAGCACCGGGTCGGAGCATTGCACACAATGGGGGTCATCGGAGCCTGCTGGTAGATTAGCCCCACATGCAGCACACGCAGTATACACAGCCCTTTTTGCCTTGGCCGCCTTGCGTTTTGAGGATGACATGTTGCTGCTTCCACAGAGCGATCTGGGATATGCAGCCAGAAGCGCACCTCACAGTGCAAGAAATACAATATCTATATATCTGTACCCAGTACACTGATACACAGTGAGGCACTAGAGGGACCAGCACAGAAAAATCGCTTACCGCCCGCTTAAAAAGCGGGTGTGTGGTCGCCAGATAGCCCCTAGTCCAGGTCTCCCAGAGCCTTGCGTCCTTCCTCCAGCCAGGCATGCATGTAATGGCTGCCGGCGTCTCGAGAGAGGAAGGGGGGCGGGCCCTGGGCGTTCCTGGCCAAGAGCGGGAAGCCTGCTTCCCTCTGTGCCAAGTGAGAGGGCTGGAGCATGTAAATCAGGCTCCAGCCCTCGTCGCTGCTAGCGAACAGCGTCTCTCCCCTACCCTGAATGACAGGGTGGGGGCGGGAACGAAACGGAGCTGCCGGCGTCCTAGGCCCAAAAAGCCGGGGACTAAATTTATAACCGCCGCCGCCGTAAAAGCGCGGATGGCGGATCCCCGGCGCACCACAAGTCACAGCAGCGCCGCCCGGTCCAGAGGGGGTCGGCGCTGCGTTCCCATACACAAAAAAGTCCCCCAGTAATCTGTAGGGACACCAACTCCACGTTGCGGTCCCCGGCGCACTACAACACCCAGCCAGCCCGGAGTGTGTCTGTGCCTGCCGGGGACACAGAGTACCTGTATGATGCAGGGCCTGTCCCTGATCGTACTCCTGCTCCGTCTCCATCAGGTTCTAATGGGTCTGTGGATGGAGCCCGGCATCAGAGCTGAGAGGCCGGCAGGATCCCACTTCCACAGAGCCCTACAAGGGGATGTGGAAGGAAAACAGCATGTCAGGCTCCAGCCCTGTACCAGCAATAGGTACCTCAACCTTACAACACCATCCAGGGGTGAGAAGGGAGCATGCTGGGGACACTATATGTGTCCTCTTTTCTTCCATCCGAAACAGTCAGCAGCTACTGCTGACTAAAATCTGTGGAGCTATGCATGGAATGTCTGACCTCCTTCGCACACAAAGCTAAAACTGGAGAACCCGTGATACCACGGGGGGGGTATAGCCAGAGGGGGAGGGGCCTTGCACTTTTAATGTAGTGCTTTGTGTGGCCTCCAGAGGGCAGTAGCTATACCCCAATCGTCTGGGTCTCCCAATAGAGCGCTGAAGAAAAACTTATCCTTAACTAAAGCTGGGTTCACACTAAGCGACAGCGACAACGACGTCGCTGTTACGTCACCATTTTCGGTGACGTAACAGCGACCTTGTAAGTCGCTGTTATGATCGCTGCTTAGCTGTCAAACACAGCAGAAGCAGCGATCATAAAGTCGCTGTGCTACATGTTCAGAGAGCAGGGAGCCGCGCTTAGCGCTGGCTCCTTGCTCTCCTGCAGCACACATCGGGTTAATTAACCCGATGTGTGCTGCATCTACATGTCACAGTTCAGAGAGCAGGGAGCCGCGCGCACTGCTTAGCGCTGGCTCCTTGCTCTCCTTGCTACAGTACACATCGGGTTAATTACCTGATGTGTACTGCAGCCACATGTGCACAGAGCAGGAGCCGGCACTGGCAGCAAGAGCGGAGGCTGGTAACCAGCGTAAACATCGGGTAACCAGGGAAAGGTCTTCCCTTGGTTACCCGATGTTTACGCTGGTTACAGCTTACCGCAGCTGCCAGTGCCGGCTCCTGCTCGCTTCATTTCGTCGCTCTCTCGCTGTCACACACAGCGATGTGTGTGTCACAGCGGGAGAGTGACGACCAAAAAATGAAGCTGGACATTCAGCAACGACCGGCGACCTCACAGCAGGGGCCAGGTCGTTGCTGGATGTCACACACAGCGACAGCGACGGGACGTCGCTGCAACGTCACAGAAAATGGTGACGTAGCAGCGACGTCGTTGTCGTTGTCGCTGTGTGTGACACCAGCTTTATGGGAGTGCTTCTTTAATTAAAAAGTCTCATGTCATTAACCACGCAAAGTCTTTATCAATTGGTTGTAAAAAAAAACCCCACTAAACACTTTAAAATGATTCACTGAAAGCACCTGATAATACTACGTAAGAATAATGGTTTAAGTTTCTTTGGCCACCCTTAGTTTTGCAAACTGATGCTATCCCGCTGTGTGTGTTCCCATACAGTCATTGTAGCAAAATATTTTTCTAGCATAAAGTCAGTATGTATAAGTCCATTAAATGCTGAAGATAACCAAAAGTCGTCAACCCCTTCAGGGATCTAACTTTTATTAAAATGAAAACTCTTCCAATTTCAGTCTTGTCAAACTGTATTCAGACGAAAAGTAACAAGAAAGAACGGAATCAGTGAAGCCAAATTTTTTACTAGTCATACAACAATTACCATCCGTAGAGATTGTACCCAATATCGCCATTATCTCTAGTAATGGAGCAGCACATTCTATGGAAAACCCTTCATCATTTTCAGAAGGCTTGAACATCCGCACTATTCAGTTGTATTTACATAGCACCCAGTTACATAGAATGTAGTGTGTAAGAACGTGGTAAAAGGCACTGACTAATGAGGTCAACATTTAAGAATAAAGTTCGTGAAAAAAAACAAAACTGTTCAGATCTCACAGATTAAATTTTTCAAATAACCCTAAGGTTAATGAATTGGTAATGAATGAGAATGTGACCGCGCTGCACAAAATTACTACTATTCTCTTCTTATAAGCGCATAAAAAAAAAAACTTTGGAAAAACATCACAGGTTTTTAAATGCTTGTTATAGAGTCCACTCTTCATTCTTTGCTGCCATAAACTCAGCAATGCCTTTTTGTGCCATATTGCCTCTGTTATATGTCCTGCCAGAAAGATTTAACTAGGAGCCATGCAACCGATGTGTGTCACATAAAAAAAAGCCACGGCTTGTCACAGCTTTTCTCCATCTCCTCTTATAACATATTGCTCCTACATAATAGGAAACATATACTGAAGCATGGGAACATTTCATTCTCTCTTCTGCGCTCTGCAAATACTGGATTAATTGTTAAAACACACACACAATAAAGGAAGAAAATGGCTATTGTTACAATATTCAATTCAAACTACAGAGGAAAAAAAAAAAAACTTAAGACGGTAAAACAGGAATAAGGAGAATGTGTCAGATTAATTCTATCCATCAGGATTGTTGGTGAAAATACAGTGGGCTGATTCCATTATTTTTAATGGGATCTGTTGACAATCTTATGTGTAGAGGCCATGACAGGTAGACTGTGCATTGTGTTAAATAGAACAATGGCTATGCTCTCATTCCAGCTGATTCTTCTTCTCTAGGCACATACTGTCCCCCCATCTACACAGATCATGTGTAAGATCAGTGTATATCCAGCGTCTATACAGTAGCGGTCTATAAAATCCAAATACATTCTTGTTAGACTATGTTCACATTCACTATTTCCCAGGGGGCAACGTAACTAGGATTTCACTCTCTTGAGCGCCCTCGCTGGCTGCCGCCAGTGTTTTCTCTGGCTGGTCTCCCTGAGATCAGTGATTAATTTGTCTTGTTGGTCTACTAGTAGTGTTGAGCGGACCCGGATCTGAAAAATCCGAATCCGCACGGTTCGAGGTTCCGATCCAAGTCCGACCACCACCCGGGATTCGGGGTGCACAATCCGGATCCGTGTTTGTTTTTTTTTTTTTTAATCTCTCTCTCGATCTCCATAGCCGCGGATTCCGGATTGGATCCCTTCGCCGGCAACCCGATCCGGATCAATCGGACCCGGATTATAGCCGATCCGCTCAACTCTATCTACAAGGCATTGCTTCCACCTAGCCAGAATCCTACTCCACACTGATGAGGGGCAATACCCCGAAACAGCTGTCTGTGGATGGATACCTGGCCTTGGTATTTCCCTTGTCATATCTTTTAAACTTGTCAAAAAGTTGGATATTGACTAAAAGGGCCACTTAATATGGTGGTTATGGTGGTCTCCTAAAAATAGTCACCTCTTGGCTGGGTCCTTCCCGGAGGGATATCTGGCTGGTTTCTGTGTTGAGACTCCTAACAGAGGCTCAACGGACTTTTTTAATTTGCATATTTCCCAGGGGGCAATGTACCTAGGATTTCACTGTCTTGAGCGCCCTCGCTGGCTGCCGGCAGTGTTTTCTCTGGCTGGTCTCCCTGAGATCAGTGATTAATTTGTCTATGTTCACATTGATTTTCAGAGCTTCAGTTACACCACTTTTGATGACATCATGCTGTGCCCCCAAAATTGGAAACTTTGATGGATAAAAGTATATGGTCAAGTTGCATAAAAACATATTATGCGTAAAACCTACGTATACTGAGAACTAATTGTAAATATAAAAAAACACACCAAAATTGAAATTTTACTCTCCAAAAGGAAACAAACCACTCATCAGAGTGTGCATTGAAATGAAGTTGGACCTTTCTTAATCTAAGCAAAACTCGATAACCTTATTCATTGAACTGAACAGACACAATCCCACGAGACACACAGATCCAGAAGGCAACGGTCATATTTAAAGTTTGCCTGTAATTTCAGCTGACTTTCCACAATCAAGTGCGTGTCCAAAAGGAATATCATAATTTCTTCCTCATAACTTGTATCCTACATTTATCAATCCTTTTGTAATCTGCAGACTCTATATCCAAACTTTTTGCGGTTTTTGAACAAGTGGGTGGAGACTAGCTGCTCTGACATCTCACATACACAGAGATATCAAGCATTCCTGATCTCCTTTCTGTAGAACATGTTCAGTAGTATCTACATGAAGTTGATTACACAGTAATACTGAACAGCGTAGCTGTAAATCCAACTCCGGGGGGGGGACACTTCCTGGAAAGATATTGCTTTTCAGGATGATGAATTCAGGGCGCAGGAGTAAAGGGAACTTTACACGCTGCGATATCAGTACCGATATCGCTAGCGAGCGTACCCGCCCCCCGTCGGTTGTGCGTCACGGGTAAATCGCTGCCCGTGGCGCACAACATCGCTTACACCCGTCACACGTAATTACCTGCCTAGCGACGTCGCTGTGACCGGAGAACCGCCTTCTTTCTAAGGGGGCTGTTCGTTCGGCGTCATAGTGACGTCACTAAGTTGCCACCCAATAGCAGAGGAGAGGCGGAGATGAGCGGGCCGAACATCCCGCCCACCTCCTTCCTTCCTCATTGCCGGCGGGACACAGGTAAGGAGATGTTCCTCGTTCCTGCAGTGTCACAATAGCGATGTGTGCTGCCGCAGGAACAACAAACAACCTCGCTACTCACCTGTCAACGATTTTTAGTGTTGGAGCGACCGCTCCAATAACAACGATTTTAACCTCTTTTGCGATCGTTTTAGGTCGCTCAGAGGTGTTACATGCTGTGATGTCGCTAACGACGCCGGATGTGCGTCACAAACACCGTGACCCCGACGATATATCATTAGCGATGTCGCAGCGTGTAAAGCACCCTTTAAGAGGAGGTCATAAATGTAGAAAAATAACACTTTTTTGTTACTTGTTTGTACCATGGATTTATACAAAGTTTATTGAAACAATAATGATCATTAAAGAGGAGCTTTCACTGACTTTCTTTAATTTAAACGGAGCACAAACACCTATTGTTGCTGCTCAAACAATTCTGGTACGGTTTATTTTTTTTCAGTGCCAAAGTTATATCCCACTGCCACACCACCACCAATTCCCCGACCTGAAAATCAAGGTGCAAATTTGTCTAGCAGGAGCTGTGGTGAGGTCATACCCATGTTACCAGAAGGGGCGGGGTCTCAGCCACCAAAGCTGGAAACCAGGTCACATGGGTATAACCTCACCACAGGTCCTGCGGTGAGTCATTTGTATAATATTTATGCTAATTCTAACAGGGTGAGGAGATAACTATGAATATATTATCTGCTCCAGTGAAACCGTCACTCAAGAAGCTGCTCATTTTACAAACTTCACTTTCTTGGATTTCAAAACCTTTACATCCGATCTGACCACGACAGGTATGTATAGAATCAGCCTGATCGTGCCAGTATAGCACTGGCTTTAGCTTATATGCGAAAATCATGGTGATTGGTTCCCTTTAGGAGAACTGGAGATATTTTACAGACAATGGCTGTTTGATTTATGTCTTATATATGTTTGACGTTGAATCGCTGTTGAACTACAGAGAAAAACACACATTGAAAGTCACTAGGTACCAAGTTGAAAAGGTGACTATTTAGAAAGATGGGTATGTACAGTCAGTCAATGTCAGTGGGGGAGTAGAAGTTGCCAGTTTCTCAAAAGTCACCCATGTGGCTTGGTCTTCGGTGGCTTCTAAAGTAGTTTTTTCTCTGAAACACTGCAAAATTTCAGAGTCAAACATTCATGGCTGAAATCAAACAGCCAGTGTCTGATACATGCTGCCAGTGGATCGGGCAGCATATATTAGCTGTCAGGTTTAGTGATGAGCGAACACTACCATGTCCGGTTGCTCAGTACTCGTAATGAGCAGTTGGACGCTCGGATGGGACTCAACTCTTAAACTGAGTATAATGGAAGGGAAGTATGTGGGATCTCAAGCATTTTAAGATTTTCCACAAAATTGCTTGAGTTCCCCATTGACTTCAATTATACTCTGGTACATGAGTCGAGCGCTATCTGAGCATCCAACTGCTCGTACCGAGCATGGTAGTGCTCGCTCATCACTAGTGAGGATCCCTTTAATCTGCAACAAATGGAGGAGGTACTAAATGTACTGTAGATCAAATAAAATCCAGTGAAAGGTCCACTTTAATTGTTGTATTTACAATAATGAGAATAATGTATGTTATGAAAGATTTTCATTGATATAATAAGGTAAGATCTCGGGGAACACTCTAATTTAGCAATGCTGGCTAATTTATAAACATTAACCTTTATATGGCCAATCTAAAGAGTGATGCAAATACAGATTTCAATGAGCACAGCTTGCACATATACAGTACTTTCTGGTCTTGGGAACGCTATTAAGACTCCATAGTTGTGCAGCTACAGGTGGTAGCAATCTCACCTGCGCTTCAGTACCTGAAGGGGCCACATAGGAGGACACAAATACACACATGGTCAAAATTGTTGGTTCCCTTCTGTTAAAGTAAGAAAACCCCAAATGGTCAGTGAAATAATTTGAAACAAGAAGTAATTTTCAATTTATAATTACTGAATATCCAGTTTTCTCAGTTTCAGAAGAAAGCCCCGATAAAACCACTGACGTGTGGTCAAAACACAATCTGAGCCCGGCCCAAGAAGAACCTTAAAGGGAACCTGTTAGGTCCCTTATGTGTTCTAATCTAGAAGCAGGGTGATGTGTCGCCTAGTAACCCCTTCCCACCCTTCTCGGTGTTGTAATATGAATGTATTAAAATATATTTTATTACTTATGTGTTCCGTATGTACTGTAAATGAGCAGGGGCTCTAGTCCCCTGGGGGTCGCATCGCCCTGTGGGCGTTTGCATGTTTTCCGTGGTATCACGCCCCTGTGGGCGTGATACCATGGATTTACATGAGTGACGTCCCAGTCACTCCTTGAGATACCGCCCGTGCGCACTTACCATTCCCGCAGCCTTCGTATCCGGGTGCTTGCTTCTCGGTTTCAGACGCGCTCTGCGTATGCTCAGAAGACTCCTGCGGTTTCGGTTATGTGCAAAGTGTGTCTGAAGCCGGCAAGTAAACAGCGGAGACAGCGCATGACAGGAGCCGCAGGAGTCTTCTGAGCATGTGCAGTACGCGTCTGAAGCCGAGAAGCAAGCACCCGGATAAGAAGGCTGCAGGAATGGTAAGTGCGTACATGCAGGATCTCAAGGAGCGACGGTCACGTCGGTCTTGTAAATCCATGGTATCACGCCCACAGGGGCGTGATACCACGGAAAACATGCAAACGCCCACAGGGCAATGCGACGCCTAGGGGACTAGAGCCCCTGCTCATTTATATACGGAACACAAGTAATAAAACATTTTTATACATTCATATTACATATTATTACAACACAGGGATGGGTAGGAAGGGGTTACTAGGCCACACATCACCCTTCTTCTACGTTAGAACTCATAAGGGACCTGACAGGTTCCCTTTAAAAGTAATATATGGTATCCTAGTATATTGAGTTATCAAGGATTTACTACTTATTGTTTTATTGCTATTTCTTTATAAGAAAGATTAATATCAGGAGACTGTGAGAAATTGTTAGTGAAAGGACAGCTAAGAAACACATTCAGATATCATCACTTTGTATAATTCTGTTTAGTTTTCTTTTCCTAGTTCCCCTGGGTCATCACGACCGACCATCTAATTATCATATCCAAGGCTATGGCAGAGTGATTTAAAATGCTTTTAACTTCAGGATCAGGCCAAATATTAAAACATTTCATCTTCTAAACCTTTTAGGCATCAAGACATTTTTCTTGCACCTTTCAATTTCTCGGCATTATTACTTCATTTACATCCAGTACTGCAATATATACAAATAAAAGTGCTGAAATGTAAAGCCTCACAGCAATCAAGTGTTGGAAACTAGAAAGCAGCGATTTGTGAGGGCACGGGAAATATGTTATGCCAAGCAGTTTATGGCAAGCAAACGCAGCGCTATCTCAGATTTACGGCCTCGGAATAATAATTGACATTATAGGTGTACTGTATATAAAACCGTCATCTGCTGTCACTTCCCAACCTGTCAAGAACGGTGTTGTTCCTTCTATGAAAATGAAGCACGATGAGTGGATTCTTATGGGAAATGCACATACTATGCTGTAAAGAAAATAATCTTCACCGTAAACCCCCGAAATGGAAAGTGATCAGTTCTGGATTGTAAAATGATGGGCTCTTCCATGTTTCCAAGACAGAATGAAATCTATAGATATATCCAAGAATGGAATTGCTGTGGTATATTCTCTTGTACGATATAATGTATTTTTACAATATGGAATCAGAAGGCACAAAATGAGCAAACTACATAGGCATAAAAAAGACAAAAAACATCTACATGACAAAGCCTGTGTGAATGGAGTCAGCTGTGAACAGAGAAAAATATTATACTCAAATGATATGAAAAAGTTGTGGTATATAGGACACTATATAGTACTGATACAGTTTTATCATAAATGTGTGGTTATTTTATGAATCATTGTTGCCATTAATTGAAGTATGAAAACAGCATTACCCAAACTGAATAGAAAGAATAGTGGATAATACACCGGTGTTAGGGCTCAAGAGCACATAACTGCCGATTCTTCTGCAGCGATTTGACAGCACATGTGCGCGTCAAATCACTGCAGAAACACTGCATAATGAATGCAGTATTTTTGTTAAAAAAAAAGCCAATTTCATGCGCTCGGGATGCTGCCCCCACCAGACAGAGTGGGAGCTGCATCCATAGCGCACGAAATAATTGAAATACTCATTTTATGGACGCATGGATTTGGGTCAAAATTTTAGCACCCAAATCGCTGCGTTCATAAAAGCAACGTGCGCACGTATCATGCACAATCTTCATACATAGTGCAGGGGACATGCATTTACGCTGCAGTACTAAACGTAGCACAAATGCATGCAAGTATGCAACGTGTGCATGAGCGCTAACAGGCCAGAGTACACCCAAGGTCCAGACTATACCTGGGTCTAAAGTGGCCTAGGCTAGATAACACTCCAGGGTATGAATTGGTTTAGGCCAAAATATAATCCTTGGGGCCATATTATACCCCATCAGTAACATTCAGTGATATACACAAGAATGACTTTATTTTTAAAAATTTTATTGAGGGTACAGCTTTCTCTGGAAAGTTGAGAAAGCTAACTGACTTAAAGGAGTATTCTATCTGCAAAATTATCTCTCAATATGTAGTAGGTGTAATAATAATATTAGCAAATACCTCCAATTAGAAATGTACTATAGTTTTCCTGATTAGCTATGTCACTTACCTCATGTGCAGACATGGCAGTAGCTTAGGTATCCATGGCTACGACCTCTAGCAACTAACTGTTCCTATATGCGTTGCCATAACCTTGGATACCTAAGTTGCTGTAATGCCCTGTACATGAGGTAAGTGACATAGCTTTTCAGGAGAACAATTCTACATTTCTAATTGAAGGTATTTTCTAATATTCTTAATATGACACCTAACACATATTGGGATAGGATCTTGGAGATGGGAATACCCCTTTAAATCTTAAAACTCTAAACACATAAGTTAAAATACATAACATTAACTATGTACTGATGGGACAGCGCCATTTACTGTCAGCTCAAAGTAAGCAGTGAACTATTTTACACCTCCCAGGTATTGAGTTTATATCTAGGTGTATATTGTGGCCTGAGCCAGACTATACCTGGGTTCCATGTTAGATGGGTAGTTTCTGGCCTGGAGGGGTATGGTTGAACTAGGCTCTCTTATACCTCGGGGTATAGTTTGGCTGAGGATATTTTACACCCTGGGGTATGGTTTGGCGTAGGATACTTATTCCCCGAGGTATACTCCTGCCAGGGCCAAACTATAACAGGGCCTAATCTGTGAAGGGGGTTAATTTGACCTGCTACACCGGCTTGGAAAACAGTATGATATATGCATACAGAATAAAGCCCGCTTTACACACTACAATATATCTAATGATGTGTCGGTGGGGTCACGTCGTAAGTGACGCACATCCGGCATCGTAAGGTACATTGTAGTGTGTAACAGCTACGTGCGATTGCGATTGAACGGTAAAACGTTCATCGCACGCACGTCGTTCATTCCTCATGAATTGAACGTCAGGTTGTTCATCGTACCCGGGGTAGCACACATCGCAGTGTGTGAAACCCGGGAACGACGAACAGATCTCACCTGCGTCCTGCGGCTCCCGGCCAGCAATGTGGAAGGAAGGAGGTGGGCGGGATGTTTACGTCCCGCTCATCTCCGCCCCTCCGCTTCTATTGGTCGGCTGCCGCGTGATGTCGATGTGACGCCGAACGTCCCTCCCACTCCAGGAAGTGGATGTTCGCCGCCCACATCGAGGTCGTATGGACGGGTAAGTATGTGTGATGGGGATGAATCGTCTGTGCGGCACATTCAACAAATTGAACGTGCCACACATACTATGGGGGCGGTTACGATTGCATACAATATCGTATGCAGAATCGTAACGTGTAAAGCAGGCTTTGAGCTCAAAAATTAAATAAACTCAAAGATAAATATGTTGTGGTAACAATTATGTCAAAAACACTTTTTTTCCAACTGACTTTGAAACAAGTGAACGTAACCTGATTGCAATAACAAAAGTGAGCTTTAAGATTCTTATATATTCGGGTCCCCATCACTATTCCAAAAAGAAGGACGTATAATGTATCAATCTGTACAGGATTTACCCTGAAGCTAGAAGCTTGGAACAAAAAAAATTATATATTTTTAGGTAAGGGTTTCTAATCTCTAAATATCTGGTACCAAATTTCACTCTAGAAATTTGCTGCTAATGAGTAAAACAAAGTTATTCTTTAATGAAGAAACTCCTTTAAAATAGATAGACATAGGATGGGTGATAAATATCTGACTGCTGAGACTCCACTGCTACGACCACCACAATTAATGTAAAATGGGGGTCTTGAATCTCTGTTCTTCCTCAATGGCGAACCCACAGTGAAAAGCAGGTCTAAATCGAGCAAGCACCCTGCCACAACATACAATGTCTACATTTCAATATCCATTTATAAGCATAGCTTCTGTTCTGAGATTGGAGGTTTATTTCAGAAATATGTGCAAGTAAAGTTACAGAAATGCACTGCTATTTGATTGAGAGATGCAACAGGAAGGGAATATGTGGGTCGGGTCTTGCTATCTATTCCCGCCCCTGTCTGCCTGCGCTGGAATTAACATCTATGACAGCAACAGAGGTAGGAAGGCCAGGTAGGCAGACAGGGGCTGGAATAGATAGCCAGACCTGACCCACATATTCCCTTCCTGTTGCACCTGTCAATCAAATAGCAGTGCATTCCTGGAACATTATTTGCCCATATTTCTGAAATAAAACCTCCAATCTAAGAACAGAAGCTATGCTTACATTCAGCATCCTAGCGTCAGTATAGTACTGCCTGTACTTTATATATGAAAATCCTGCTAGTTGGTTCTTTTTAAACAAATTGTAGCCATATGGCACATACTTTCATGCTGGAGAATTTATTCTTGTGGTCCTTGGTGTTTGCCCTCACCTGAAATTTAGTGATCAAACATAAACGTGCCATTTCCAGTTTCCATCACTGCCGAGTCTGCAGAATAACTAAGGGAGACTACAACTAATGTGTCGCTTACATCTGAAGACAATGTGCCACCAATACGTTTAATGGCAGTTAAGAAAGTGCCATATTAACATACCAAGGGGTGGTTTGAAGGGCGGGGGCTTACAACAGAAAGCTGCAATGTATTTAAAATGACTCATAAAATTGCATACAATTGATCCACAGGGGATATTTGGGAAAATATAAAAAAGCATTTTGTCTGAGTGAATTGAATTAGAAACAAAATGTACCCTTTGGGGAAAACATTAATCAAAGGTGGTTACAAGAAGAAGAGAATAGACATTGTGAATGTACAGATTACAAATAGGAAGTCTGAGCTGAAATCTTAAGTGTAAAGAATCCAGTTTATACTTTTACATTGCAGGATTAATTTTCTATTGGCAAAGAGAAGGCTAAAGCTTGAGCTACAGAGCCAAGGGATGCCTTCACCTGTTGTGAGTGATAAGGAAGACTTAAAAAAAGATACCTCTGATGCCTTATTTCTATTGTTGCTTTGTTTAGTTCTGCACCATGAAGTCGTTCTTCACAAAGATATAAATAGAACATCAAGCAGTATGCACAATGTTTTCTTTCCTTGCTAGACTCTCTTTAACACACACACTGTAGCAATTGGTGCTGAATGCAATCATTTAGAGGGATTAATCATGTTATTAAATTATTTTAGTTACTCAGACAGCAGAAAAATAATCAAGTTTGCAATTGACTCGGCTTCTACAGTCATGGTCGAAAGTGTCGGCAACCTTTAAATTTTCCCAGAGAATGAAGTATTTCTCCCAAAAAATTCTTGCAATTGTATTGGAACAAAACAAAAATACAGAGGGAATAAAAATGAACATAATTTCACACAACTCCAAAAATGGGCTGCACAAAATTGTTGCCACCCTCAACTTAATATTTGTTTACACACCCTTCGGAATAAATAACTGCAATCAATCGCTTTCTATAACCATCAACAAGCTTCTTACACCTCTCAACTGGAATTTTGGATCGCTCTTCTTTTACAAACTGCTCCCGGTATCATATTTGCCTTCTCCCAACAGCAATTTTAAGTTCTGTTCATAGATGTTCAATGAGATTCAGATCCAGACTCGTTGCTGCAACTTCCGAACTCTCCAGCGCTTTGTTTCCATCCATTTCTCGGCACTTCTTGAATAATGTTTGGGGTCATTGTCCCACTGACGGGCCCATAAACTAGGATGTAAACCCAGTTTGCTCACACTGGACACAACATTGCTACTGAAAAATCATCTGGTAATTTTCAGATTTCATGGTGCAACTGAACAGAAAATATTCCTATGTGCCAAAGAAAAGGCTAACAAACAAAATAGTTCATCCATAGTCCACCCAGGTCTGCACAGGATCTTCTCACTTTCATTCATACTGAAGCTCAAGAGCTGTTTTCACCCTTACTCACAGACAGCAAACGAGGCAGGTGAACTGCTTTTAAACTCTACTCAAATTCTGGAACTGGAGGTAAGTGAAAAGCCAGACCCACCCAGCACTAGTGGTGGTTCCTAAAACCCGCACCCAAACTCCGAGCCCATTAAAAAAAAACAAAAAAACTCTCAGCACTATACAGTGGGTATGGAAAGTATTCAGACCCTTTAAATTTTTCACTGTTTCATTGCAGCCATTTGGTAAATTCAAAAAAGTTCATTTAATTTCTCATTAAGATACACTCTGCACCTCATCTTGACAAAAAACCCAGAAATGTAGAATTTTTTGCAAACTTATTAAACCAGAAAAACTGAAATATCACATGGTCATAAGTATTCAGACCCTTTGCTCAGACACCCATATTTAAGTCACATGCTGTCTATTTCCTTGTGATCCTTCTTGAGATGGTTCTAGTCCTTCACTGGAGTCCAGCTGTGTTTAATTACACTGATAGGACTTGATTTGGAAAAGCACACACCTTTCTATATAAGACCTCACAGCTCATAGTGCATGTCAGACCAAATGAGAATTATGAGGTCAAAGGAACTGCCCAAGGAGTTCAGAGACAGAATTGAAATAAGGCACAAATCTGGCCAATATTACAAAATAATTTCTGCAGTACTCAAGGTTCCTAAGAGCACAGTTGCCTCCATAATCCTAAAATGGAGGAAGTTTTTTGACCACCAGAACTCTTCCTAGACCTGGCCATCCAGCTAAACTGAGCAATAGTGGGAGAAGAGCCTTGGTGATAGAAGTAAAAAAGAACCACAAGATCACTGTGGCCGGGCCACAGAGATGCAGTAAGGAGATGGGAGAAAGTTCCACAAAGTGAACTATCACTGCAGCGCTCCACCAGTCGGGTTTTTATGGCAGAGTGGCCCAACGGAAGCCTCTCCTCAGTGCAAGATATATGAAACCCCACATAGAGTTTGCAAAAAAAACACATGAAGGACTCCAAGACTATGAGAAATAAGATCTCTGGTCTGATGAGACGAAGATAAAACTTTTTGGTGATAATTCTAAGCGGCATGTGTGGAGAAAACCAGGCACTGCTCCTCACCTGCTCAATACAATCCCAACAATGAAACATGGTGGTGGCAGCATCATGCTATGGGGGTGTTTTTCAGCTGCAGGGACAGGATGACTGGTTTCAATTGAAGGAAAGATTAATGCGGCCAAGTACAGAGAATATCCTGGAAGAAAACCTCTTCCAGAGTGCTCTGGACCTCAGACTTGGTCGAAGGTTGACCTTACAAGACAATGACCCTAACCACACAGCTAAAATAACAAAAGGAATGGATTCAGAACAACTCTTTGACCATTGTTGACTGGCCTAGCCAAAGTCCTGACCTAAACCCAATTGATCATCTCTGAAGAGACCTGAAAATGGCTGTCCACCAAAGTTCACCATCCAACCTGACGTAACTGGAGAGGATCTGCAAGGAAAAATGGCACAGGATCCCCAAAATCCAGGTGTGAAAAACTTGTTGCATCATTCCCTAGAAGACCCATGGCTGTACTAGCTCAAAAGGGTGCTTCTACTCAATACTGAGCAAAGGGTCTGAATACTTATGACCATGTGATAGTTCAGTTTTTCTTGTCTAATATATTTGCAAAACTTTCTACATTTCTGTTTTATTCTGTCAAGATGGGGTGCAGAGTGTACACTAAAGAGAAAAAAAAATAACTTTTTTGAATTTACCAAATGGCTGCAATGAAACAGAGTGAAAAATTTAAAGCGGTCTGAATACTTTCCATACCCACTGTACGTGCTGGAGTCTGCTTCTTCAGGAAATACATCACCGAGGCTTGCCACCTCCGTGACACATACCTCCCTATCCAGGACCTGTTCTGCTGTCATCTTACAGAGTGTAAAGTTAGTACTGGTAGTTTTAGGGGGATCATTTTCTCTATGTAGAAATTTTATGTTCAAGGTTATTTTGGAACCATTGGGTATGGCCAACATCTGATCTACTCAGATTTATCTAATTAGATGTTGTTTGGGCTGAATAAGGACTTTTGCACAGCATTTAAACATTTTTTAAATTACTCATTAGTGTGCCCTACATCATATGAGCAGTTCCTGTCCTAGTTGAAATTTTTGCAGGTAACCAAACACTCAAGCTTGGAAGAAGTTTGGGCTGGGTGAATGTCTACAGTGGTAATTTATTTAGACAAATATATATCCTGGTAACTCATACTTAAGAATTTTTTCTCTAGATAGAAACCTTAGGATATGTGAACTCAAGGTCTTTGAAACTCAAGAGAACCCGCTAAGATTTTATGCAGAACTTGCTTCAGGAAACGCTAGAGTTTTTTTGTGCCATTTTAAAAACGTCCCCATCTATCTTTTTGAGCTCTCTATAGATGTCTTTATTTAGTCTAAAGTGGTTAAAAGACGATCAAAAGACTAAACATATGTACAGCAAGTCGCTTTGAAAAGAGGAATGCATGTTCAATCCTTTGAACTTTTTAGGGCGCTTTTTTCAGTCTGGTTTCAGAGCAGACTAATTGAAAAATATGTCGTGTGCCCATATGCCAAACAAAAGGAAAACAGAAAAAAAGTGCGCAAAATCTCAGCTTTAAAATATCTTTCAACAAGATACTTAAAAATACATTTGCAGCTGAAATTTTACCTTGAATCTAGTAATCAACCCCCACAAAAAAAAAAACCTATTGAAAGAAAACCTGACTGATTTGTGAATGATTTTAAGGTGCAGGTGTTCCATTTATAGCAAAAGCTTAAATTAAAAAAAAAAAAAGTGTTGATTTAGCAAATTGCTCGGCGTCAAGAACAGACAAAATATGTAAGGAGACACAGATGGTACAACAGTGGAAACTTTCAGAAAAAGAAAATGACTTACAAAATAAATTATATTTACTTTAGCAATTTTCCACATTATTGTTTTTTACCATTTAGGTCTTAGTAGAGTATAAAATGGACATGATGCAAATAGGATCCTGAGAACACTACATACACAGAGATCCACACTATATAAATTGAAATTGCTCTACAATAATTGTATCTCCAAACTGGCTTATCTTTTTAGAAATGTGTTCAATTTTTAGTTCATCCAGTGGTTCACGGTCACCGATCTTATTAACTTAGAGATGTATCCATCCTTAAAAGGATTGTCCACTATTAGGGAAACCCCTTCTGATACCAAGTTTCCCACGTTCCAATAATAAAGACTATATTTCCCTACTGTACCGGCACTGTTCCAGGAGTGCTGCAGTTCGCGTTCCCGGGGCTCACGTGACAACGTGTCATCATGCAAACACCGCATCCAATCAGTGCTGGCTTCTGTCTCTCACCTTCGAACCAAAGGAGTTAATTATTAGGAAGTGAGCAAATGTGGCTGCCGCTCACTTCCTGTTGATTGCTTGTTTGGTTTGAAGGCGGCACCACTGGAACGGCGCTGGTATGGGAGGTGTGTATAGGCTTTATCATTTTACCTGGTGGACACATGTGGATTCAGAAGGGGCTGTCCTAGGAGTGGACAACCTCTTTAAATTAAGAGCAACCCAACATATGCTGAGTAGAGTGGATGAAAAAAGGTAATGAAAACAAAAATATAAATCCTGGTGGGTAACACTCGTCATCCACAGAAAAGTGGGTTAATAAGTAACTAAATTGTACACTTATATTTTACTGCATGGTATAAGATTGTATTGAATTGTTAGCATGACGAATTGTATATATACTTGTTTTCACCAGACAACCCCTTTGAGGGTGGACACATCTGTATTGCCATACCCAGAGGTAAAAGGAAATTTCTAAAAATAAACAAAAAAACTACATACTTCCCACCCAGAATTTGTTCCTTTATTCCTGGGCAGCATCGGTCTCCGTATCTCCAGGACCGATGTGCATGTAAAGACCCAAGCACCAGTCCGCTGATCCTGCAGCCAATCAGTAGCCTCAGCAGTCAGTTGCCTGATGGTCATCATGCCACTTCTACTGGTCCGGTGGAGATGCCTGAGCGACAGGACTGGAGTGTGTATTCTGTGAGTAAATACATCTAGTTTCTATTAGTAGCATCCCTTCCCTCTGCTTACTATTATTTAAGATGGAAAACCCCTTGAAGCTGTTAGGTTTGAGAATACATATGTGCTCACTATTAACGGTTAGCTATACAATTTGTCATGTCAGGGTGGATTCCATGGTAAAGTATATATTTGTTTCTTCACTGTAAAAACCTTTTTGGGACTGGTTATATAGTGCTTAGACTTTTAAACTACTCATTAGTTAGTTTTTCTGTCTTTGCAATCTCTGTTGTTTCCCTTCTTTAATCTGGCTTGTATCTTAATATAGTAGAAAAATAATAAATTAGAACTTATTTTGGAGTTGCATTTCCATGATGCATTCGGCTAACACTTCTCTGCCCTTTAAGGAGTCAGACTCCTCACCTCAAACAATACTGTGGCACATACTACCCGCTCTCACTCCTGCTGTAAGACTGTTCTTTCCCATGTTCAGACCCTGAACTTCTTGCTACCCGTCTTATCCCTCTCTCCTTGGTATTGCAGAGATGGTTCTCCTTACTTACTCACTCACTGAATGTTCACAGTGTTCATGTTTAAGAACCAGCAGGAAGACAAAATGACATAGGGCTTACAGAAAAAAAACTGCCAATATAAAATATATCCTTTAGTAGAAAGTAGGAGACAAGTGCCTATAAAACTGTATAACAACATTTACACTTTATGAAAAAAAAAAATCACATGTGAAAATCACAAGGATTCAAATATCCTCTGTCCTGCAGCCAATAACTAGGAAAAAATAAAAATAAGTTATGTTCAATTAACAGAGAAAATGTTCAATACAAACAATAAAAACACCACATATGTATTGTCTTCAGTCACCGCTGTAATGCTAAAAAAATGCAATAAGAATATGTAGCCCAAAACAGGTTCCCTGAAAAATGTCCACAGGAAAATTGCCCACAGGAAAAATGCCCACAGGAAAATTGCCCACACGGAAAAATGCCCACACGGAAAAATGCCCACACGGAAAATTGCCCACACAGAAAATCGCCAATTGCAGCATCACAAAGTTTCAGATCTATGATATTTGAGGTGCAAGGTGAGGATGTTCACATAATAGGTCATCAACTTGTGATTTACAGTTGACCTAGTGCAAAACTGCAAAAATGCTGAAGATCTGTGGTTTGTAGCAGTCTGTCATTATCAGCAATAGATAGATACAGTCTGCTCTAATCTCACTGATTCTGCCTTACTCCTTCCACCAGCCCAAAACAGCAGCACATGCAGAACCAGCAGCAGTGTGAACCACTACTATCTGTACTCACAAAAGTATCACTGTATTATCTGTTGAGTTACATGTGACTGCAGGTCACATCTAATACATTATCATCTCAGGGCAGCCCACCAAAAGCAGGGTGCTGCTGGCAGAGATAGGGTACTTTCACACTTGCGTTCATCGCAATCCGCCACTATGGAAAATAGCGCAGTCCGTTAACAAACGGACTGCGCTATTCTCCATAGACTTATATTGACAACGCACTGTGACGCAGTGTCTGCGTTTCATCCGCTGGCCGACACCGAGTCGTTATTTTGACTGAGCACCGGGAGGAGGGAACGCAGCATGTAGCGTTTTTGGTGTCGTTAAAACAACTCACCTTGGCGGATTCCGTTGGAATCCGCCAAAGTGTCTAATGATCGTCTATGGTGGCAGCTTCCGCCGCTATGCGCTAAGCAGCGGAATCCGCTGATGGATTTCATCACATTCTACTGAGCATATGTACCGCCCCGGGGCTTGGCCGGCTGCCGAGACGCTCGGATCCGGGCTCATCGGTGGGTGGCTCGAGCTCCTCCCGGACCCGGGGTCACGTCACTCTGAAGGGATGCTGACGCTACGTGAGGGGTGGTGTTCGGTGGGGAGGTCCACGGCCGAGGCTGTTTTTGGGGGTTAAATTCGTGAAGCCACCCACGGGTTGTGGTGAATGGATGGACACCACCGCTGCCGTTGACTAAGCTCCCGGGGATGGTGTTGCGCAGCTTGGTGTTGACCCCTCCGTGGGTAGGGGGTGATGGTCCCGGGGGCCCGAGGGTGCTGAGGAGGGGGGATGCGTGCTGGCTTGTTGGTGCGATGCGGTGCGCGGCCCGAGGGAACTGTTGTACTCACTATTACAGACACACTGGAGTCTCTGGTAAACCAAACAAGATGGTGGACAATGCCCGCAGCCGGCTGCGCTTCTCCCCTTTTTTCAGGTTGGTGGTTTCCGCCTTTCTCCTGCACCTCACTTTTAGTAGAATGGTGACTCCTATGCCTGAGCAACAGTAGTCCGCTCCCCAGCTTTGTGTGTGCCAGTAGAGCCCGTTTGCCCACAGATGCTGGCCCATGGGATCTCGATGCCTGGGCGGTGGCTTTCTATCCCTCTGGTGGGGCTGTTGTCTTCAGTCGGGTCTTGGGTGGGAAAGGACCTAAACTAAAGTCCAGACCCCAATCAGTGAATTCAACTCGGTCCAGTGGCTTCTGGGCCTCGTACTGGGTCTGAGTACCCCTCCTGGTGCTCTGGTTTCCAATCGGGTCCCCGGTTCGGTACCGGCGGGCCACTACCCGGTCCTGGTTCCTTACGGTTCCACTGGCTGTAATCCCTGCTCCTGTAGGCGGCCACCACCGTATGCCCCCTGGCCACAGGGTATCCGGGCTCCAACCCAGATCCCTGACAGACGTGCACACTTTGCTACCACTCTCCTCCACTCCGGTCACTGAACTCTGTTTTTCCCGCCTCAGGCTCTCCGAACTCCTCGGTGGGCGTGGCCAACCACCTGGCTCCTCCCCCCGGGTGTGAACGTCAAGTCCTGAGAGGGGTGACTCAGGGTTTTAAGGTTGGCTGCTGGTACCTTTTTAGGGGAAGGTGTTTGTGCAAGGGCCTACCTGTGACTATCTGGCTAATCCAGGGCATCACACATGCTCAGTATGTCCAGCAGGACGATCTAAATTGTTTAAAATCACTCCTGGTCTCTCTATCGCTCTCTGTCAGTCGGTCTCTCCCTCTCACCCCCTCTCTCATACTCACCAATCATGGGCGCGGCGCTGCACAGCTATCACCATGCTCTGGTGGCTTCTCTTTTGAAAATGTCGGCCGCTCATTATTCCATCTCGTATTCCCTGCTTCCCCCGCCCACCGGTGCCTATGATTGGTTGCAGTCAGATGCGCCCCCACGCTGAGTGACAGCTGTCTCACTGCAACCAATCACAGCCGCCGGTGGGCGGGTCTATATCATACAGTACAATAAATAAATAATTAAAAAAAAACGGCGTGCGGTCCCCCCCAATTTTGATACCAGCCAAGGTAAAGCCACACGGCTGAAGGCTGGTATTCTCAGGATGGGGAGCCCCACGTTATGGGGAGCCCCCCAGCCTAAAAATATCAGCCAGCAGCCGCTTGAAATTGCCGCATCCATTAGATACGACAGTCCCAGGACTCTACCCGGCTTATCCCAAATTGCCCTGGTGCGGTGGCAATCGGGGTAATTAGGAGTTAATTGCAGCCCATAGCTGCCACTAAGTCCTAGGTTAATCATGGCAGGCGTCTATGAGAAACCCCCCATGATTAACCTGTAAGAGAAAGTAAATAAACACATACACCCAAAAATCCAAAAAAGACAAAAATGCACCCTTTTTCACCACTTTATTAAAATCCCCAAATACCCCTCCAGATCCGACGTGATCCACAGACGTCCCATGACGCTTTCAGCTCTGCTACATGAAGCTGGCAGGAGCGGCCACAGACCATTACCGCTCTCTGTCAGCTCCACACAGCAACTGAAGTGAATCGCGCTGTCAGCGGGGATGTCACTGAGGTAGTGCTGGTGTGTGCATTAATGATGGGGGCGTTAGTACCTGTGTGTGTGCGGTGATGATGGGGGCGGTAGTGCCGGTGTGTGTGGTGATGATGGGTGCGGTAGTGCCGGGGTGTGCGGCGGTGATGATGGGGGTGGTAGTGCTGGGGTGTGCGCAGTGATGATGGGTGCGTTAGTGCCTGCGTGTGTGCGGTGATGATGGGGGCAGTAGTGCCAGGGTGGGGGCGGTGATGATGGGTGCAGTAGTGCCGGGGTGTGTGCGGTGATGATGGGGTCGGTAGTGCCTGCGTCTGTGTGTGGTGATGATGGGGGCGGTAGTGCTGGGGATTGTGCGGTAATGATGGGGGCGGTAGTGCCTGCATGTGTGCGGTGATGATGGGGGCGGTAGTGCCTGTGTGTGTGCGGTGATGATGGGGGCTCTCTCTCTTTCGGCTAAAGAAAACTAACGCAACGTGTTATTTCACAGGAATCTGTTGCCTTTATTATCACACTATTTACAACGCATCCGTCACATGCGTCACACAACGCATTGTGACGGATGCCAAACAACGCAATTGTGAAAGTAGCCATAGCTGGTCCTGAAAGCCCCAAAGGCACAGCAGAGAGGTGAGACTCTGTCGCTTTTACCACCTTGTGTTCATGCTGGGAATGTATGATGTTTTTGCAGTGGTGTAACCAGAGTCCAATGGGCCCCAGTGTGAAATTTGGACCTGCCCCCCCCCACTCACACATGTTCTCACATGTACGGGCCCTTGTAGTGTTCTAACTTCTATCAAGACTTATGTACTGCCTCCCCTCCCCCTTCATTATGTAGTAAAGTACTCCGTCCTGGTATATATGCCCATCATCCTAGTGAATATGTCCTCATCCTGGTGTATATGACCCAATGCTGGTATATAAGGTCCTCATCCTGGTATGTATGGTCCACGTTGTCTCCATCCTGGTATATATGTTCCCATCCTGAGTTACATGGTCCCCAATCCTAGTGGGCATTCCTGTCTGTTGGCAATTTTCTGTGGACATTTTTCACATATCATGTGAACATCCTCACCTTGCACCTCAAATATCATAGATCTGAAACTTTCTGATGCTGCAATTGGCAATTTTCCATGTGGGCAATTTTCCGAGTGGGCAATTTTCCGTGTGGGCAATTTTCCATGTGGGCAATTTTCCTGTGGCCATTTTTCCTATGGGCAATATTCACGTGGGCATTTTTCCTGTGGGCAATTTTCCTGTGGGCATTTTTCTGGTCACCCCCAAAACTCTATACATAAAATGACCTTGCTATATAAAAAAAACAAGCATCTACACAGCTCAGCTCCATTGATGATAATATGAAAAAGTTATGGGTCTCGGAAAATAGTGACACAAACCAATTTTTTTTTTCAAAAATGAGAATTTTTGTAAGCCAATTAAATTGTGAAAGAAAAAACAAAAATATATATGTTTGGTATCTGCAATGTTACTGATCTGTAAAATCATATCTATTGGTCGTTTTACTGTACAATGGACACCATAAAAACAAAACCCACAATGTCGTAATTGTTTTTTTTCCATCAATTCACAACACTTGGAATTTTTTGGTCATTTTCCTACACTTTGTATGGTAATATGAATGGTGTAATTCAAAACTACATCATCTGTCTATGTCAATGCAAATATAAAAATGTTATTGCTATTTAAGAGGTGAGAGGAAAACATGAAAACACAAAAATGAAAATTTGCTGCAGAAGGGGTTAACACCACTTAATCCAACGGCATTGTGCTTAGTGATGTAAGGCTTGAATGCAGCTGGCTCAGCCAAGGAAACCCAAGCCATAAAGGTTCTGGTTCTCTCACGGGGTATGTATAGATGGAAAAGGGGCTCCTAGGCTGACCCTAAGACTGGGGCTTCTGCGGTGTCCCTTATGTCGAACGTAGGCTCGATGGTAGCTAGGTTTGAGCCTCCAGCTTGACCTGGTCTCTTGTCCGAGCCCGGATACTACTCCCGCCCCTCCACCCTGGGAGCGGGCTGGAAACCAAAATCCCACAAAGAGTAACAGACAAGGATAAACGAAAGCTCGCACACACTGCACTTAAACAAGAAGGAGGGACAGTATGCAAACTGGACAGTAAATCAAAAGGGGGTAGGAAATAAACGCACAACGGGAGGATGCACACACCACGCAAAACCGCAACTTGTACATCACCATGGGACAGGATCACCATAGAAAACGCGGAAGCAAAGCTTTATCCGGCACTCCGTCCCAGTATCCAGAGCCTTATAAAAGATGAAGGCAGCCTGAACTCCCAGTAGATGATCAAAAGCAAGCAGGAATTAACTCCTGCTGTACTGGAGAGCAGTGAAGCCAGAACCAGCCGACTCTTGTGACAGGCTGTGCAACTAAGTGATCACAGGCTGTTTGTCAGACTCTGCAGTGTGAACAGAGTCTGACGCCGCCATGACACCCAACAAGTGCAACGCTGAATTCCGCCCAACAGGTGCATAATTTTTGTGCTAATGTTAATTGCCATAGAAGGTTTGGTCTTT